>NW_028270187.1:402033-452033 GCF_037043375.1 Chiloscyllium plagiosum | reverse complement strand
AGAGAGACAGACACACACATAGTGACAGAGAGAGAGAGAGAGAGACAGACACACTCACATAGTGATAGAGACAGACACACACAGTGATAGAGAGAGACGGACAGACACACACATATAGTGATAGAGAGAGAGACAGACACACACGCACAGTGATAGAGAGAGAGAGAGACAGACACACACGTAGTGATAGAGAGAGAGAGACAGATACACACACTCACATAGTGATAGAGAGAGACAGACACACACTCACATAGTGACAGAGAGAGAGAGAGAGACAGACACACACACATAGTGATAGAGAGACAGACACACACTCACATAGTGATTGAGAGAGAGACAGACACACACATATAGTGATAGAGAGAGACAGACACACACAGTGATAGAGAGAGACAGACACACACACATAGTGATAGAGAGACAGACACACACTCACATAGTGATTGAGAGAGAGACAGACACACACACACATAGTGATAAAGAGACAGACAGACACACACTCACATATAATGATAGAGAGAGAGACAGACACACACACACAGTGATAGAGAGAGAGAGACAGACACACACATAGTGATAGAGAGAGACAGACACACACACACATATAGTGATAGAGAGAGACAGACACACACGCACAGTGATAGAGAGAGAGAGAGACAGACACACACATAGTGATAGAGAGAGAGAGAGAGACAGATACACACTCACATAGTGATAGAGAGAGAGACAGACACACACATAGTGACAGAGAGAGAGACAGACACACACACTCACATAGTGATAGAGAGAGACAGACACACACTCACATAGTGACAGAGAGAGAGAGAGACAGACACACACTCACATAGTGATAGAGAGAGAGAGACAGACACACACATAGTGATAGAGAGAGAGAGAGAGAGAGAGACAGATACACACTCACATAGTGATAGAGAGAGAGACAGACACACACTCACATAGTGACAGAGAGAGAGAGAGACAGACACACACTCACATAGTGATAGAGAGAGAGAGACAGACACACACATAGTGATAGAGAGAGAGAGAGAGAGAGACAGATACACACTCACATAGTGATAGAGAGAGAGACAGACACACACACTCACATAGTGATAGAGAGAGACAGATACACACTCACATAGTGATAGAGAGAGAGACAGACACACACATAGTGACAGAGAGAGAGACAGACACACACACTCACATAGTGATAGAGAGAGACAGACACACACTCACGTAGTGACAGAGAGAGAGAGAGACAGACACACACACTCACATAGTGATAGAGAGAGACAGACACACACTCACATAGTGACAGAGAGAGAGACAGACACACACATAGTGATAGAGAGAGAGAGAGAGACAGACACACACGCTCACATAGTGATAGAGAGAGAGAGACAGACACACACACACATATATAGTGATAGAGAGACAGATACACACACACATAGTGATAGAGAGAGAGACAGACACACACATATAGTGATAGAGAGAGACAGACACACTCACAGTGATAGAAAGACAGACACACACTCACATAGTGATAGAGAGAGAGAGACAGACACACACACTCACATAGCGATAGAGAGACAGACAGACAGACACACACATAGTGATATATAGAGAGAGACAGACAGACACACTCACGTAGTGATAGAGAGAGAGACAGACACACACACACACATATAGTGATAGAGAGAGAGACAGACACACACAGTGATAGAGAGAGAGAGAGAGAGACAGACACACACAGTGATAGAGAGAGAGAGAGAGAGTCAGACACACACATAGTGATAGAGAGACAGACAGACAGACACACTCACAGTGATAGAGAGACAGACACACACTCACATAGTGATGGAGAGAGAGAGAGAGACAGACACACACACTCACATAGCGATAGAGAGAGACAGACAGACACACACATAGCGATAGAGAGAGAGAGACAGACAGACACACACACTCACATAGTGATAGAGAGAGAGAGACAGACAGACACACACTCACAAAGTGATAGAGAGCGAGAGAGAGACAGACACACACAGTGATAGAGAGAGAGAGACAGACAGACACACACTCACAAAGTGATAGAGAGCGAGAGAGAGACAGACACACACAGTGACAGAGAGAGAGAGAGAGAGACAGACACACACAGTGATAGAGAGACAGACAGACAGACACACTCACAGTGATAGAGAGACAGACACACACTCACATAGTGATGGAGAGAGAGAGAGAGACAGACACACACACTCACATAGCGATAGAGAGAGACAGACAGACAGACACACACATAGCGATAGAGAGAGAGAGACAGACAGACACACACACTCACATAGTGATAGAGAGAGAGAGACAGACAGACACACACTCACAAAGTGATAGAGAGCGAGAGAGAGACAGACACACACACACATAGTGATAGAGAGAGAGAGAGAGACAGACACACACAGTGATAGAGAGACAGACACACACTCACATAGTGATAGAGAGAGAGAGACAGACAGACACACTCACGTAGTGATAGAGAGAGAGAGAGAGACAGACAGACACACTCACGTAGTGATAGAGAGAGAGAGAGACAGACAGACACACTCACGTAGTGATAGAGAGAGAGAGAGACAGACAGACACACTCACGTAGTGATAGAGAGAGAGACAGACAGACACACACACACACACATAGTGATAGAGAGAGAGACACAGACACAAACTCACATAGTGATAGAGAGAGACAGACACACACACTCACATAGCGATAGAGAGAGAGAGACAGACACACACAGTGATATAGAGAGAGAGAGAGACAGAAAGACACACTCACGTAGTGATAGAGAGAGAGACAGACACACACTCACATCGTGATAGAGAGACAGACAGACAGACAGACACACACACAGTGATAGAGAGAGAGAGACAGACACACACATATAATGATAGAGAGAGAGACAGACACACACACACTCACAGTGATAGAGAGAGAGAGACAGACACACACATAGTGATAGAGAAAGACGGACAGACACACACACACACATAGTGATAGAGAGAGAGACAGACACACACAGACAGACACACACACACACACACAGACAGACACACACATGCTCACATAGATAGAGAGAAAGAAAGAGAAACATAGAGAGAGAAACACAGAGAGATAGACAGATAGAGACACACACACATGCTCACAGAGAGAGAGAGAGAAACACAGAGAGATAGACAGATAGAGACACACACACATGCTCACAGAGAGAGAGAGAGAAAAACACAGAGAGATAGACAGATAGAGACACACACACATGCTCACAGAGAGAGAGAGAAACACAGAGATAGACAGATAGACACACACACATGCTCACAGAGAGAGAGAGAGAAACACAGAGATAGACAGATAGAGACACACACACATGCTCTCAGAGAGAGAGAAACACAGAGAGATAGACAGATAGACACACACACATGCTCACAGAGAGAGAGAAACACAGAGATAGACAGATAGAGACACACACACATGCTCACAGAGAGAGAGAGAGAAACACAGAGAGATAGACAGATAGAGACACACACACATGCTCACAGAGAGAAACACAGAGAGATAGACAGATAGAGACACACACACATGCTCACAGAGAGAGAAACACTGAGAGATAGACAGATAGAGACACACACACATGCTCACAGAGAGAGAGAAACACAGAGAGATAGACAGATAGACACACACACATGCTCACAGAGAGAGAGAAACACAGAGATAGACAGATAGACACACACACATGCTCACAGAGAGAGAGAGAGAAACACAGAGAGATAGACAGATAGACACACACACATGCTCACAGAGAGAAACACAGAGAGATAGACAGATAGAGACACACACACATGCTCACAGAGAGAGAGAGAGAGAAACACAGAGATAGACAGATAGAGACACACACACATGCTCACAGAGAGAGAGAGAGAAACACAGAGATAGACAGATAGAGACACACACACATGCTCACAGAGAGAGAGAAACACAGAGATAGACAGATAGACACACACACATGCTCACAGAGAGAGAGAAACACAGAGATAGACAGATAGACACACACACATGCTCACAGAGAGAGAGAGAGAGAGAAACACAGAGAGATAGACAGATAGACACACACATGCTCACAGAGAGAGAGAGAAACACAGAGAGATAGACAGATAGAGACACACACATGCTCACAGAGAGAAACACAGAGAGATAGACAGATAGAGACACACACATGCTCAGAGAGAGAGAGAGAAACACAGAGAGATAGACACACACATGCTCACAGAGAGAGAGAAACACAGAGAGATAGACAGATAGAGACACACACATGCTCACAGAGAGAGAGAGAAACACAGAGAGATAGACAGATAGAGACACACACATGCTCACAGAGAGAGAAACACAGAGAGATAGACAGATAGAGACACACACACATGCTCACAGAGAGAGAGAAACACAGAGAGATAGACAGATAGAGACACACACATGCTCACAGAGAGAGAGAAACACAGAAAGATAGACAGATAGACACACACACATGCTCACAGAGAGAGAGAGAGAGAAACACAGATAGATAGACAGATAGAGACACACACACATGCTCACAGAGAGAGAAACACAGAGAGATAGACAGATAGAGACACACACACATGCTCACAGAGAGAGAGAGAGAAACACAGAGAGATAGACAGATAGAGACACACACACATGCTCACAGAGAGAGAAACACAGAGAGATAGACAGATAGAGACACACACACATGCTCACAGAGAGAGAGAGAGAAACACAGAGAGATAGACAGATAGAGACACACACACATGCTCACAGAGAGAGAAACACAGAGAGATAGACAGATAGAGACACACACACATGCTCACAGAGAGAGAAACACATACACACACTCTCACATAGAGACAGAGAGAGAGAGAAACACAGAGAGATAGACACACACACACACACACCCAGAGATAGAGACACACCCAGAGATAGAGAGAGACACACTCACACAGAGACAGAGAGAAAGAGAAAGACAGAATCACAGAGATATAGAGATAGATAGATAGAGAGAGCGAGACATACATGGAGCCAGAGAGAGAGAGAGAGACAGAAACACACAGAGATAGGAGAGAGAGAGAGAGAGAGAGAGAGAGAGAGACAGAAACACACAGAGATAGGAGAGAGAGAGAGAGAGAGAGAGACAGAAACACACAGAGATAGGAGAGAGAGAGAGAGAGAGAGAGAGAGAGAGAGGGGGGGGGAGGGAGGGAGGAGAAAGTGAGAGAGGGACAGACAGAGAGAGGAGAGAGAGAGGGAGGGAGGAAGGAGAAAAGTGAGAGAGGGACAGACAGAGAGAGGAGAGAGAGAGAGAGAGAGGGAGGGAGGAAGGAGAAAAGTGAGAGAGGGACAGACAGAGAGAGAGAGAGAGCGAGAGAGAGAGGGAGAGGGAGGGAGGAGAAAGTGAGAGAGGGACAGAGAGAGAGAGAGAGAGAGAGGGAGAGGGAGGGAGGAGAAAGTGAGAGAGGGACAGAGAGAGAGAGAGAGAGAGAGGAAGGGAGGAAGGAGAAAAGTGAGAGAGGGACAGACAGAGAGAGAGAGAGAGAGAGGGAGAGGGAGGGAGGAGAAAAGTGAGAGAGGGACAGACAGAGAGAGAGAGAGAGAGAGAGAGAGCGAGAGGGAGGGAGGAAGGAGAAAAGTGAGAGAGGGACAGACAGAGAGAGAGAGAGGGAGAGGGAGGGAGGAGAAAAGTGAGAGAGGGACAGACAGAGAGAGAGAGAGAGAGAGAGGGAGGGAGGAAGGAGAAAAGTGAGAGAGGGACAGACAGAGAGAGGAGAGAGAGAGAGAGAGGGAGGGAGGAAGGAGAAAAGTGAGAGAGGGACAGACAGAGAGAGAGAGAGAGAGGGAGGGAGGAAGGAGAAAAGTGAGAGAGGGACAGACAGAGAGAGAGAGAGAGCGAGAGAGAGAGAGGGGGAGGGAGGGAGGAGAAAGTGAGAGAGGGACAGACAGAGAGAGGAGAGAGAGAGAGAGAGGGAGGGAGGAAGGAGAAAAGTGAGAGAGGGACAGACAGAGAGAGAGAGAGAGAGAGGGAGGGAGGGAGGAGAAAGTGAGAGAGGGACAGACAGAGAGAGGAGAGAGAGAGAGAGAGAGAGAGAGAGGGGGAGGGAGGGAGGAGAAAGTGAGAGAGGGACAGACAGAGAGAGAGAGAGAGAGAGGGAGGGAGGGAGGAGAAAAGTGAGAGAGGGACAGACAGAGAGAGGAGAGAGAGAGAGAGAGAGAGGGGGAGGGAGGGAGGAGAAAGTGAGAGAGGGACAGACAGAGAGAGAGAGCGAGAGAGAGAGAGAGGGAGGGAGGAAGGAGAAAAGTGAGAGAGGGACAGACAGAGAGAGGAGAGAGAGAGAGAGGGTGAGGGAGGGAGGAGAAAGTGAGAGAGGGACAGACAGAGAGAGAAGAGAGAGAGAGAGGGTGAGGGAGGGAGGAGAAAGTGAGAGAGGGACAGACAGAGAGAGAAGGAGACAGACAGAGAGAGAGAGAGAGACTGGTGTGGGGCTCTCAGAAACGGATCAGGTTAACCAACAGTAATCCACAGTGTGGGGTGGGGGGGGGGGGCAGACAGGGAGGGGGCTGAAACCTGTGGCCAGTTGGGGTTTTGTTTTTCACATTGGGACGGGGCTGTCACCAGGTGGGTCACTCCCTGACTGCTCCAGGTGACGATAACACACATTCCGCGTTCCCCCTGCCCCCCCCCCCGCCCGCCCGCCCCCACCGCACACCCCCCCCCTCCCACCTTTCCCCGCGAGAGTATGCCGGCGGGCCAGGTGGGCCGTCCCTGACAGCGGGGACCCGCCGAGTTTCAGGACCGTCCCTTTTCCGAACTCAATTCAAACACCGCCGCCCGGAAGGTCTCCCCCCCCCTGCCTCTCCGCACTGAGGGGCTCGCCAGTGGGGGGGGGGGGATCGTCAGACCTCCCGCTTACCAAGGGAAACGCGGACCGTCGAGGGGAGAGCTCCTGGGGGGTGGGGGGGTGGGCTGGACAGGGAAGATGTGGGAGGGGGGGGGGTGTGGTGGTGCTGAGGGCGTGCGTAGATACGCAGGGCGGCCGCTGGCGACCTCTCACCTCCAGGACGATGGTGAGCTGAGCCGTTCTGTACTCATCCCCGTGAGAATCCAGGCACCTCATTAAGAACCTGAAGGGGGGGGGGGAAATCGAACAGGTCGGACTTTGGTCAGGAGATACAAACAACAGCCTCCAGCTCTCGACTGGAAAGCGACCGCAGACCTGGCACCGACATGAGCAGGGACCCTGGCTAATTCCCCCCCCTCCCTCCCTCTCTCTCTAACCCAGGGATTACTGCCTGATTTCCCCCCTCCCTCTCTCTAACCCAGGGATTACTGCCTGATTTCCCCCCCTCTCTCCCCGTCTCTCTCTAACCCAGGGATTACTGCCTGATTTCCCCCCTCTCTCCCCCTCTCTCTAACCCAGGGATTACTGGCTGATTTCCCCCCTCCCTCTCTCTCTAACCCAGGGATTACTGGCTGATTTCCCCCCTCCCTCTCTCTCTCTAACCCAGGGATTACTGCCTGATTCCCCCCGTCTCTCCCCGTCTCTCTCTAACCCAGGGATTACTGCCTGATTCCCCCCCCTCTCTCCCCGTCTCTCTCTAACCCCGGGATCACTGCCTGATTTGCGCCCCTCTCTCCCCGTCTCTCTCTAACCCAGAGATTACTGCCTGATTTCCCCCCACTCTCCCCGTCTCTCTCTAACCCAGAGATTACTGCCTGATTTCCCCCCACTCTCCCCGTCTCTCTCTAACCCAGAGATTACTGCCTGATTTCCCCCCTCTCACCCCGTCTCTCTCTAACCCAGGGATCACTGGCTGATTTCCCCCCTTTCCTCCCTCTCTCTAACCCAGGGATTACTGGCTGATTTCCCCCCTTCCCTCCCTCTCTCTAACCCAGGGATTACTGGTTAATTTCCCCCCCTCTCTCTCTCTAACCCAGGGATCACTGGCTGATTTCTCCCCACTCTGCCCGTCTCTCTCTAACCCAGGGATTACTGGCTGATTTCCCCCCCTCTCTCCCCGTCTCTCTCTAACCCAGAGATTACTGGCTGATTTCCCCCCTCCCTCTCTCTCTCTAACCCAGGGATTACTGGTTAATTTCCCCCCCTCCCTCTCTGTCTCTAACCCAGGGATCACTGCCTGATTTCCCCCCACTCTGCCCGTCTCTCTCTAACCCAGGGATTACTGGCTGATTCCCCCCACTTCTCTCCCAGTCTCTCTCTAACCCAGGGATTACTGGCTGATTCCCCCCACTTCTCTCCCCGTCTCTCTCTAAACCAGGGATTACTGGCTGATTTCCCCCATCCCTCTCTCTCTCTAACCCAGAGATCACTGGACAGTGATCAGGAGCAGGAACCCTGACTGATTTCCCCCTCCCCCCCCGTCTCTATCGAACCCAGGGATCACTGGCAGATTTCACCCCCACTCTCTCTCTCTAACCCAGAGATTACTCGCTGATTTCCACTCTCTCTCTCTCTCTCTCTCTCCCTCTCTAACCCAGGGATCACTGGGCAGTGATCAGGAGCAGGAACCCTGGCTGATTTCCCCCCCTCTCTCTCTCTAACCCAGGGATCACTGGGCAGTGATCAGGAGCAGGAACCCTGGCTGATTTCCCCCCTCTCTCTCTCTAACCCAGGGATCACTGGGCAGTGATCAGGAGCAGGAACCCTGGCTGATTTCCCCCCTCCCTCTCTCTCTCTAACCCAGGGATTACTGCCTGATTTCCCCCCCCTCTCTCTCTCTAACCCAGGGATCACTGCCTGATTCCCCCCCTCTCTCCCTCTAACCCAGGGATTACTGTCTGATTTCCCCCCCTCTCTCCCTATCTCTCTCTAACCCAGGGATTACTGGCTGATTTCCCCCCCTCCCTCTCTCTCTAACCCAGGGATTACTGGCTGATTTCCCCCCCACTCTCTCTCTCTCTCTCTAACCCAGGGATTACTGGCTGATTTCCCCCCCTCCCTCTCTCTCTAACCCAGGGATTACTGGCTGATTTCCCCCCCACTCTCTCTCTCTCTCTAACCCAGGGATCACTGCCTGATTTCCCCCCTCCCCCTCTCTCTCTAACCCAGGGATCACTGCCTGATTTCCCCCCCTCCCTCCCCATTTCTCTCTAACCCAGGGATTACTGTCTGATTTCCCCCCTCTCTCCCTATCTCTCTCTAACCCAGGGATTACTGGCTGATTTCCCCCCCTCTCTCCCTATCTCTCTCTAACCCAGGGATTACTGCCTGATTTCCCCCCCACCTCTCTCTCTCTCTCTAACCCAGGGATTACTGCCTGATTTCCCCCCCTCCCTCCCCATCTCTCTCTAACCCAGGGATTACTGCCTGATTTCCCCGCCCCCTCTCTCTAACCCAGGGATCACTGCCTGATTTCCCCCCCCCCTCTCTCTAACCCAGGGATCACTGCCTGATTTCCCCCCCCCCTCTCTCTAACCCAGGGATCACTGCCTGATTTCCCCCCCCCCTCTCTCTAACCCAGGGATCACTGCCTGATTTCCCCCCCCCCTCTCTCTAACCCAGGGATCACTGACCTTCGTTCTTGCTTGAACCTATGAGTTATTTTTCCAACGCACTCCAAGCGGTTTAGCAACATCTCATTGACCTGCAACGGAAACGGGACAGTTGACAGTTTACAAACAGCACTGCAGTAAGTTTGAATGTCCCTCTGTGTTAGTTTGTCTCAGACTCGTTCGTGGACATTACACCCAGTGGAGGAACAGCCTGTTTAATGCTGTCCTAGAGTATATCCATCTCCCTCCGACAGTGCGGCCCTCCCTCAGTACTGGGCACCGGGAGGGAGGGAGGGTGGGCCTGGATTATGGAGCTCAGGTCCTAGAGTATATCCATCTCCCTCCGACAGTGCCCTCAGTAATGGCAGCAGGTGGAGGTGGAAATTGGGAGAACAGGGCTGAAGCAGTGGAAGTCCAACTTTACCAACTCAATCTCCTTGCAACGGCGCAGGAGAGCGTGGTATTTGTGGCGGTACGCCTCCCGGCGTCGCCGCAGCACCTGCTCCTCGTCTTCCTCCTCGTCTTCCTCCTCGTCGCCCTCCTCTTCCTCGTCCTGCACCTCCTCCTCCCTGCCCCGACCCTCGTGCAGACCCGAGTCCGTGAACTCCACCTCCTGCTCCAGCTCGCTCTCCAAGATGTTGCCTCCGAAGAGTGGGGGGAGGGCCAGCTCCGAGCAGGGCCCCGGGAAGTCGTCGAAACCGACCGCCGCCATTCCGGGCGCCCTCCTTGCTAACGTGGGGCGCGCCCCTCACCTCCTGGGGGCGGCTGGGCGGGCGATGGGGTTTAGCGCAGGGTGGCGGGAGCCCGCGTGTGGTGGGGCAGCGGCGGCAGCCTTGTCACCGTCACCGGCCAGCCAATGGGAAGCTGGATTCCGTCAGGAAGGGGCGGCCATCTTGGCGTGGTCTTGACGTCGCTCTGCGGTGAGGGGCTTGGCAGGGGGTGGGGGGTGGGTGCGGTGGGGCTCCTTCTCTCCGTATCCACACAAATCTCCTCCTTGGGGCTCAGCGGGCAAAGTAAGGCAGAAGAGAAAAGAAAAGAAGTGGATTTAAAGGTGCTCCTGGGCCCTCATTGCTCAAAGGCCCCCTTGGTCAACCTTGGAGAGGTCAGAGGGCAATCCTCCTCCCCCTCCCGCCCTGAGGAAAAAAACCCTCCAGGACAAAATGGCGGCGGGGCCGAAGCAGGCGGGTCCCCGCGTTCGGCGGACAGTTCGGACGACCAATCGGAAAGCGCCGCCAACTCCTCCTCCAATTGGGAGCCGGTAATGAGTGGAATGGCGTGTTTGTCTTCCTGACGGACACGCGCCGCGTCCAATCGGAGCAGAGAGCAACTGGCGTAAATCCGCCACTAGCCAATGGGGGACAAAGGGAGGGCGGGTATTATTCTCGCGTTTAGCCCCACCTCTTCCACCCAGCGGCTGCGTATAGACGGATTGACGCTGATTCTATCCAATCGGATCGGTTTCGTATGTGTCCCGCTATCCAATTGGAACACGCTCCTGCTCTCATTCCGCCCGCTGACGGTGGGGGGCCGTCTCAGCTGATTGACGGCGGCCTGATCCAATCCGCTGTCGAGTGTCTCCCAGCTCCCACTGCCGATTGGCTGGCGCCCCTCTGACGGACGGCGGCCCGGCCCATTCGATTGCGTGCACCACCGTCTGCGACCCGCCCATACGTAGATTGGCAGCCTGGCTACCCAATCGGCACCGGGGACCTCACCGGCCTCAGCCAATCGTCGGCGTCGTGCCCGCGCCATGATTTCCACCACCACACCCCGGAAACTGGAAGTTTGCAGAACCGAAGTGGGGAACAACGATTAAAATTAACACTTTGCAGTATCAGAAAAAAAAGAGATAATTAAAGCGCATTTAGTTTTTGCCGCCGGCGTTTAGAATTTGCGCGTGTTTGCTGACTTTGTCAACTGACCCCGCCCCTTTGCCGCAGGTTCTTCCGTCGATTGGTCGCTTCCGGTCTGATTGACCTTCCCTTTCGCCAATCGGCCCTCCCTTCCTTACGATTGGCATTGTTCCCCACCAATCGCTGCCCACATCACCGACGCTTGGACCAATGGTGCGTGACGGAGGCGGGTCGGGTGTGCGTTCCCGCCCTTTCCCAGCTAGGCTCCCCCATTTGTTCCTTCATCCCTTCATCCCACGATTGACGTGAGCGTTCGCCCAATGGGCCATCCGTATATGTGTGGCGTCACAGTAGGGGGCAGGGTATGCGCTCTAATTGGCCATCCGCCTCCGATCGACGTATTGTCCGCCAACCAACGATGTTGCTCTCTCCCGGTGTAGGGCGGGATTTCTGAGAGGGTGCGGCCATTATGCCGTGTTCGGATTGGTTGGTTCGCCCGAACAGACGTCCCTCTCAACCAGTCACCGGCCAGGCCTTAGGGGCGGATGAACTGGATTCAGAGTGACGTGCATCTTGGTCCAATCAACGCCCTTTCCGGACGGCTGCCGTTCAATGGGAACCTAGGGGGGGCGGGCGTTCGTTGCCGCCGACGATGAATGGTCGGTCTCCGCTGAGCGATGTGAATCTGACCAATCGGCATTCGCCATCATTTGTTTTTTTTCCCCTACCCACACCAGCTGCAGTGAGCGGGACCGGGAGGCGGACTCCCCCGTGACCGACGTGGCGGCAGACCAATGGAACGCCACCGTCGCCCACCGGCGCGTCCGCCGATTCGTCAGCCACCCGCGACGTACGTGCCGCCGGCCCAATCGGAACAGCCACCCTGCGCACCGGCCGAAGGGAGGGCGGGACGTCCGGATATCTCCCCTCACCTCCGGGTCCTTGGAGTTCGAGCGGCGGCGGTTGCGGCGGTTGCAGATTTGAAAAGGTTGGGCGCGCGCCTCGGAACGCGCGGCCGTTGGCGCTTCAGGCGGGAAGGTCTGATGTACCAGGATGTTGGCCACTCTTGACCAAATTACCAGGATGTTGGCCACTCTTGACCAAATTACCAGGATGTTGGCCACTCTTGACCACATTTCCAGGATGTTGGCCACACTTGACCACATTTCCAGGATGTTGGCCACTCTTGACCAAATTACCAGGATGTTGGCCACTCTTGACCAAATTACCGGGATGTTGCCCCGTCTTGACCGGCTTTACCAGGACGTTGCCCAGTCTTGACCAAAACACAGGGACGTTGTCCAGTCCTGGCCGGTTTTACCGGGACGTTGACCAAAACACAGGGACGTTGCCCAGTCCTGAGCGGTGTAACCGGGACGTAGTCCAGTCTTGACCGATTTTACCAGGACATTACCCAGCCTTGAGCAATTTACAGAGATGTTGCCCACTCTCTTGACCAAATTACCAGGATGTTGCCCAGACTTGACCAATTTTACCGGGATGTTGCCCCGTCTTGACCAAAACACCGGGACGTTGTCCACTCCTGACCGGTTTTGCCGGGACGTTGCCCAGTCTTGACCAAAACACCGGGACGTTGTCCACTCCTGACCGGTTTTGCCGGGACGTTGCCCAGTCTTGACCAAAACACCGGGATGTTGTCCACTCCTGACCGGTTTTGCCGGGACGTTGCCCAGTCTTGACCAAAACACTGGGATGTTGTCCAGTCCTGACTGGTTTTACCGGAACGTTGTCCAGTCCTGACCGGTTTTACCGGGATGTTTACCAAAACACAGTGACATTGGCCAGTCCTGACCGGTTTTACCGGGACGTTGGCCAGTCCTGACCGGTTTTACCGCGATGTTGACCAAAACACAGCGACGTTGGCCAGTCCTGACCGGTTTTACCGGGATGTTGCCCAGTCTTGACCGACTTTGCCTGGCCATTGTCCAGTTTTGACCGGTTTTACCGGATCATTGCCCAGTCTTGACCAAAACACCAGGACGTTGTCCAGTCTTGACCAAAACACAGCGACGTTGGCCAGTCCTGACCGATTTTACCGGGACGTGGTCCAGTCTTGACCGATTTTAGCAGGACATTACCCAGTCATGACCAGTTTACCGAGACATTGCACGGTCAGGAGCAAATTACCGGGACGGTGGCCGGTCCCGCCTGGGTTTACCGGGACGGTGCCCGACCGCCCTGAGATTTCGTGCCTGGGCCGGAGAGATCGGGAGACCGGAGTCGTGTCCCTGAAGACCGAGGCGACGGGGTGGGGGGGACGCGATTGAGATGTGTAGAGTCCAGCACGGAAACAGACCCACTGGTGAAAACCGTCCGTGCCGGCCCCGGTAACCTGTTTGCCAGCACCTGGCCCGTATCCCCCTCATGTTATCAGATTAGGTTCCCTACAGTGTGGAAAACAGGCCCTTCGGCCCAACAAAGTCCACACCGACCCTCCGAAGAGGGGCGACCCAGCCAGACCCAGTCCCCTTCAACCCCTCCCTCCCTATCCCCCTCACCCTCCTACACCCCTCACCCTCCTGTTCCAATCCCTCCCTCCCTATCTCCCTCACCCTCCTACACTCCTCACCCTCCTGTTCCAGTCCCTCCCTCCCTATCTCCCTCACCCTCCTACACTCCTCACCCTCCTGTTCCAATCCCTCCCTCCCTATCTCCCTCACCCTCCTACACTCCTCACCCTCCTGTTCCAATCCCTCCCTCCCTATCTCCCTCACCCTCCTACACCCCTCACCCTCCTGTTCCAATCCCTCCCTCCCTATCTCCCTCCCCCTCCTACACTCCTCACCCTCCTGTTCCGATCCCTCCCTCCCTATCTCCCTCCCCCTCCTATTCCGATCCCTCCCTCCCTATCTCCCTCACCTCCTACACTCCTCCCCCTCCTATTCCGATCCCTCCCTCCCTATCTCCCTCCCCCTCCTATTCCGATCCCTCCCTCCCTATCTCCCTCACCTCCTACACTCCTCCCCCTCCTATTCCGATCCCTCCCTCCCTATCTCCCTCCCCCTCCTATTCCGATCCCTCCCTCCCTATCTCCCTCACCTCCTACACTCCTCCCCCTCCTATTCCGATCCCTCCCTCCCGATCTCCCTCACCCTCCTGTTCCAATCCCTCCCTCCCTATCTCCCTCACCCTCCTACACCCCTCACCCTCCTGTTCCAGTCCCTCCCTCCCTATCTCCCTCACCCTCCTGTTCCAATCCCTCCCTCCCTATCTCCCTCACCCTCCTGTTCCAATCCCTCCCTCCCTATCTCCCTCACCCTCCTGTTCCAGTCCCTCCCTCCCTATCTCCCTCACCCACCTACACCCCTCACCCTCCTGTTCCAATCCCTCCCTCCCTATCTCCCTCACCCTCCTACACCCCTCACCCTCCTGTTCCAGTCCCTCCCTCCCTACCTCCCTCACCCTCCTGTTCCAATCCCTCCCTCCCTATCTCCCTCACCCTCCTACACTCCTCACCCTCCTGTTCCAATCCCTCCCTCCCTACCTCCCTCACCCTCCTACACTCCTCACCCTCCTGTTCCAATCCCTCCCTCCCTACCTCCCTCACCCTCCTGTTCCAATCCCTCCCTCCCTATCTCCCTCACCCTCCTACACTCCTCACCCTCCTGTTCCAATCCCTCCCTCCCTATCTCCCTCACCTCCTACACTCCTCACCCTCCTGTTCCAATCCCTCCCTCCCTATCTCCCTCACCCTCCTACAGCCCTCACCCTCCTGTTCCAATCCCTCCCTCCCTATCTCCCTCACCCTCCTGTTCCAGTCCCTCCCTCCCTATCTCCCTCACCTCCTACACTCCTCACCCTCCTGTTCCAGTCCCTCCCTCCCTATCTCCCTCACCCTCCTACACCCCTCACCCTCCTGTTCCAATCCCTCCCTCCCTACCTCCCTCACCCTCCTACACTCCTCACCCTCCTGTTCCAATCCCTCCCTCCTTACCTCCCTCACCCTCCTGTTCCAATCCCTCCCTCCCTATCTCCCTCACCCTCCTACACTCCTCACCCTCCTGTTCCAATCCCTCCCTCCCTATCTCCCTCACCTCCTACACTCCTCACCCTCCTGCTCCAATCCCTCCCTCCCTATCTCCCTCACCCTCCTACACTCCTCACCCTCCTGTTCCAACCCCTCCCTCCCTATCTCCCTCACCCTCCTACACTCCTCACCCTCCTGTTCCAATCCCTCCCTCCCTATCTCCCTCACCCTCCTACACCCCTCCCCCTCCTGTTCCAATCCCTCCCTCCCTATCTCCCTCACCCTCCTACACTCCTCCCCCTCCTGTTCCAGCCTCTCTGCTGTGGGTAATGTGTGTGTTGTTTTGTCTGCCTGCCCGCCGGGGACTCGTTGCAGGTTGTGCTCTCGCTTGCCATGTCTCTGGCCGACGAGCTCCTGGCTGACCTGGAGGAGGCGGCGGAGGAAGAGGAGGAGAGCTTTCCCGACGACGACGACGATGAGGAGGCGATCGACGTGGTGGAGGAGGAGATGGAGCTCGACCTGGGCGTGGACTCGGTCAAGAGCATCGCTAAACTCCGAGACAGCAAGCAGGTCCGGCGCCCAGTCCTGAGGGAGTGCCGCACTGTCGGAGGGAGATGGATATACTCTCGGACCTGAGCTCCATAATCCAGGCCCTCCCTCCCTCCCGGTGCTCAGTACTGAGGGAGCGCCGCACTGTCGGAGGGAGATGGATATACTCTAGGCCTTGAGCTCCATAATCCAGGCCCACACTCCCTCCCTCCCTCCCTCCCTCCCGGTGCCCAGTACTGAGGGAGCGCCGCACTGTCGGAGGGAGATGGATATACTCTAGGCCTTGAGCTCCATAATCCAGGCCCACACTCCCTCCCTCCCTCCCTCCCTCCCTCCCGGTGCCCAGTACTGAGGGAGGGCCGCACTGTTGGAGGGAGATGGATATACTCTAGGCCTTGAGCCCCATAATCCAGGCCCACACTCCCTCCCTCCCGGTGCCCAGTACTGAGGGAGTGCCGCACTGTCGGAGGGAGATGGATATACTCTCGGACCTGAGCTCCATAATCCAGGCCCTCCCTCCCTCCCGGTGCTCAGTACTGAGGGAGCGCCGCACTGTCGGAGGGAGATGGATATACTCTAGGCCTTGAGCTCCATAATCCAGGCCCACACTCCCGCCCTCCCTCCCTCCCTCCCTCCCGGTGCCCAGTACTGAGGGAGTGCCACACTGTTGGAGGGAGATGGATATACTCTAGGCCTTGAGCTCCATAACCCAGGCCCACACTCCCTCCCTCCCTCCCTCCCGGTGCCCAGTACTGAGGGAGTGCCGCACTGTCGGAGGGAGATGGATATACTCTAGGCCTTGAGCTCCATAATCCAGGCCCACACTCCCTCCCTCCCGGTGCCCAGTACTGAGGGAGTGCCGCACTGTCGGAGGGAGATGGATATACTCTAGGCCTTGAGCTCCATAATCCCGGCCCACACTCCCTCCCTCTCTCCCGGTGCCCAGTACTGAGGGAGGGCCGCACTGTCGGAGGGAGATGGATATACTCTAGGCCTTGAGCTCCATAATCCAGGCCCACACTCCCTCCCTCCCTCCCGGTGCCCAGTACTGAGGGAGTGCCGCACTGTCGGAGGGAGATGGATATACTCTCGGACCTGAGCTCCATCACCCAGGCCCACCCTCCCCAAGTGCCCGTCCCCATCCCGAAACCATTGCCTCTCACCCTAGAACACAACCATTTGCTCCACGTCAGTTTTATCAATGCCCTTTCTCACCTCGGAGTGCCTCAACATGAGGTCCCCCTCGTCCCGGAGAGTACAGGCTGAATCTATCCCAATCTCTCGCTCTCTCTCTCTCTCTTCATACGACGAGCCAGACGTAGTCACAGAGACGTGCAGCACAGAAACAGATCCGTGCTGAGCCAGACACCCTAACCCAGTCCAGTCCCCGTTCCCCAGCACTTGGTCCCATCTCCCTCTAACCCCCCTTCCAATCCCACGTGCCCCCCCCCCCCACCTCCTCCATCCTTTTTTAACGTTGCCATTGTCCCAGCCCCCACCTACCTCCTCGTTCCCCCCACACACACCCACCACCCTCCGCGGGGAAAACAGTTACCCCTCGGGGCTCCCTCTCCCCTTAAACCTACGTTTCCACCCCCCCCCCCCTCTAGTTCTGGACTCCCCCCCCACCCCAGGGTGGAGGGGTGGGGAAAGACCGAGTCTATTTACCCTCTCTGTGCCCCCCCATCTCTCGTAAGGTCACCCCCCCCCCACCTCCAACGCCCCGGGGAAAACAGCCCCCCCCCCCCGCCGCCGCACGTCGGCCCACTCTCCGAACCGAGCTGTGTCCAGAGTTCATCGAATTCCTGCACGCGGAAACAGGCCCCTTCAGCCCAACACGTCCACACTGACCCTCGGAGGTGTAACCCACCCAGAGGCATCCCCCTGAACCCTATTACTCGACGTTTCCCTCTGACTAAAGCACCTCAGCTCCGCATCCCTGAATACGATGGGTAATTTAGCGCGGTCAATCCCCCACCCTAACCTGCACATCCCTGGGCACTATGGGTAATTTAGCGCGGTCAATCCCCCACCCTAACCCGCACATCCCTGGGCACTATGGGTAATTTAGCACGGCCAATCCCCCACCCTAACCCACACATCCCTGGGCACTGTGGGTAATTTAGCGCGGTCAATCCCCCACCCTAACCCGCACATCCCTGGGCACTATGGGTAATTTAGCACGGCCAATCCCCCACCCTAACCTGCACATCCCTGGGCACTATGGGTAATTTAGCACGGCCAATCCCCACCCTAACCTGCACATCCCTGGGCACTATGGGTAATTTAGCACGGCCAATCCCCACCCTAACCCGCACATCCCTGGGCACTATGGGTAATTTAGCATGGCCAATCCCCCACACTAACCCACACATCCCTGGGCACTATGGGTAATTTAGCACGGTCATTCCCCACCCTAACCTGCACATCCCTGGGCACTATGGGTAATTTAGCGCGATCAATCCCCACCCTGACCTACACATCCCTGGGCACTATGGGTAATTTAGTACGGCCAATCCCCCACCCTAACCTGCACATCCCTGGGCACTATGGGTAATTTAGCACGGTCAATCCCCACCCTAACCTGCACATCCCTGGGCACTATGGGTAATTTAGCACGGTCAATCCCCACCCTAACCCGCACATCCCTGGGCACTATGGGTAATTTAGCACGGCCAATCCCCACCCTAACCCGCACATCCCTGGGCACTATGGGTAATTTAGCACGGTCAATCCCCACCCTAACCTGCACATCCCTGGGCACTATGGGTAATTTAGCATGGCCAATCCCCACCCTAACCTGCACATCCCTGGGCACTATGGGTAATTTAGCATGGCCAATCCCCACCCTAACCCGCACATCCCTGGGCACTATGGGTAATTTAGCACGGCCAATCCCCACCCTAACCCGCACATCCCTGGGCACTATGGGTAATTTAGCACGGTCAATCCCCACCCTAACCTGCACATCCCTGGGCACTATGGGTAATTTAGCATGGCCAATCCCCACCCTAACCCGCACATCCCTGGGCACTATGGGTAATTTAGCACGGTCAATCCCCACCCTAACCTGCACATCCCTGGGCACTATGGGTAATTTAGCATGGCCAATCCCCCACCCTAACCTACACATCTCTGGGCACTATGGGTAATTTAGCACGGTCAATCCCCACCCTAACCTGCACATCCCTGGGCACTATGGGTAATTTAGCACGGTCAATCCACACCCTAACCTACACATCCCTGGGCACTATGGGTAATTTAGCACGGCCAATCCCCACCCTAACCTGCACATCCCTGGGCACTATGGGTAATTTAGCACGGCCAATCCCCACCCTAACCTGCACATCCCTGGGCATCCGGAATCAGCCCGGCAAACCGTCCACCGCTACGCTCCCTCAAGCGCAGGAGCACCCTTGCTCAGCAAAGGAGAGCACAAATGCGCACGGGATTCCCGGTGGGGGCCTCACCCCGCGCCCAGTCGAACTGCGCCAATGCGTGCCGGCTCGCAAGCTCAAGGCAGCACCTTCAGCGGGCGGTCAACCCGGGCTTCCCGCTGCACACCCCCCCCACCCCCCCTCTCCCGACCTGCACCCGGTCGGGAGGTAATCTGCCGTTCCCTTCACCGTCCATTCCGCTGTTCCCAAACTGTCTCCGTGCTGCGTCGGAAGTTTCCAACCTCCCCCCAACTTCATTCTCTCCCTCTGCCCATACAGTTTGCGGAGATCATTACCAAGATGGGAGACTACATCGGCAAGCAGCGCAAGTCTTCAGAAGGTAAGGACGTGCTGTTCTGCCCTGGGTGTCACCTCAGCCCCATAACCCAGGCCCACACTCCCTCCCTCCCTCCCTCCCTCCCTCCCGGTGCCCAGTACTGAGGGAGGGCCGCACTGTCGGAGGGAGGTGGATATACTCTAGGCCTTGAGCACCATAATCCAGGCCCACACTCCCTCCTGGTGCCCAGTACTGAGGGAGGGCCGCACTGTCGGAGGGAGATGGATATACTCTAGGCCTTGAGCTCCATAATCCAGGCCCACACTCCCTCCCTCCCTCCTGGTGCCCAGTACTGAGGGAGGGCCGCACTGTCGGAGGGAGATGGATATACTCTAGGCCTTGAGCTCCATAATCCAGGCCCACACTCCCTCCCTCCCGGTGCCCAGTACTGAGGGAGTGCCGCACTGTCGGAGGGAGTTGGATATACTCTAGGCCTTGAGCTCCATAATCCCGGCCCACACTCCCTCCCTCCCTCCCTCCCTCCCTCCCGGTGCCCAGTACTGAGGGAGCGCCGCACTGTCGGAGGGAGATGGATATACTCTAGGCCTTGAGCTCCATAATCCAGGCCCACACTCCCTCCCTCCCTCCCTCCCTCCCGGTGCCCAGTACTGAGGGAGGGCCGCACTGTCGGAGGGAGATGGATATACTCTAGGCCTTGAGCTCCATAATCCAGGCCCACACTCCCTCCCTCCCTCCCTCCCGGTGCCCAGTACTGAGGGAGTGCCGCACTGTCGGAGGGAGATGGATATACTCTAGGCCTTGAGCTCCATAATCCAGGCCCACACTCCCTCCCTCCCTCCCTCCCTCCCGGTGCCCAGTACTGAGGGAGTGCCGCACTGTCGGAGGGAGATGGATATACTCTAGGACTTGAGCTCCATAATCCAGACCCACACTCCCTCCCTCCCGGTGCCCAGTACTGAGGGAGGGCCGCACTGTCGGAGGGAGATGGATATACTCTAGGCCTTGAGCTCCATAATCCAGGCCCACACTCCCTCCCTCCCTCCCTCCCTCCCGGTGCCCAGTACTGAGGGAGTGCCGCACTGTCGGAGGGAGATGGATATACTCTAGGCCTTGAGCTCCATAATCCAGGCCCACACTCCCTCCCTCCCTCCCTCCCTCCCGGTGCCCAGTACTGAGGGAGTGCCGCACTGTCGGAGGGAGATGGATATACTCTAGGCCTTGAGCTCCATAATCCAGGCCCACACTCCCTCCCTCCCTCCCGGTGCCCAGTACTGAGGGAGTGCCGCACTGTCGGAGGGAGATGGATATACTCTAGGCCTTGAGCTCCATAATCCAGGCCCACACTCCCTCCCTCCCGGTGCCCAGTACTGAGGGAGTGCCGCACTGTCGGAGGGAGATGGATATACTCTAGGCCTTGAGCTCCATAATCCAGGCCCTCCCTCCCTCCCTCCCGGTGCCCAGTACTGAGGGAGTGCCGCACTGTCGGAGGGAGATGGATATACTCTAGGCCTTGAGCTCCATAATCCAGGCCCACACTCCCTCCCTCCCTCCCTCCCTCCCGGTGCCCAGTACTGAGGGAGTGCCGCACTGTCGGAGGGAGATGGATATACTCTAGGCCTTGAGCTCCATAATCCAGGCCCACACTCCCTCCCTCCCGGTGCCCAGTACTGAGGGAGTGCCGCACTGTCGGAGGGAGATGGATATACTCTAGGCCTTGAGCTCCATAATCCAGGCCCACACTCCCTCCCTCCCTCCCTCACGGTGCCCAGTACTGAGGGAGGGCCGCACTGTCGGAGGGAGATGGATATACTCTAGGCCTTGAGCTCCATAATCCAGGCCCACACTCCCTCCCTCCCGGTGCCCAGTACTGAGGGAGTGCCGCACTGTCGGAGGGAGATGGATATACTCTAGGCCTTGAGCCCCATAATCCAGGCCCACACTCCCTCCCTCCCTCCCTCCCTCCCTCCCGGTGCCCAGTACTGAGGGAGTGCCGCACTGTCGGAGGGAGATGGATATACTCTAGGCCTTGAGCCCCATAATCCAGGCCCACACTCCCTCCCTCCCTCCCTCCCTCCCTCCCGGTGCCCAGTACTGAGGGAGGGCCGCACTGTCGGAGGGAGATGGATATACTCTAGGCCTTGAGCTCTGTAATCCAGGCCCACACTCATAGGATCCCTGCAGTGTGGAAATATGCCATTTTGCCCATCAAGTCTACACCGACTCACCTACCCAGACATATGCCCCGACCCTATTCCTATAACCCTGTGTTTCCATTTGCCAATCCACCTAACCTGCACATCCCTGGGCACTATGGGTAATTTAGCGCGGCCAATTCCCACCCTAACCCGCACATCCCTGGGCACTATGGGTAATTTAGCACGGTCAATCCCCACCCTAACCTGCACATCCCTGGGCACTATGGGTAATTTAGCATGGCCAATCCCCACCCTAACCCGCACATCCCTGGGCACTATGGGTAATTTAGCACGGCCAATCCCCACCCTAACCTGCACATCCCTGGGCACTATGGGTAATTTAGCATGGCCAATCCCCACCCTAACCCGCACATCCCTGGGCACTATGGGTAATTTAGCACGGCCAATCCCCACCCTAACCTGCACATCCCTGGGCACTATGGGTAATTTAGCACGGTCAATCCCACCATAACCCGCACATCCCTGTGCACTATGGGTAATTTAGCATGGCCAATCCCCACCCTAACCTGACATCCCTGGGCACTATGGGTAATTTAGCACTGCCAATCCCACCCTAACATGCACATCCCTGTGCACTATGGGTAATTTAGCATGGCCAATCCCCACCGTAACCTGCACATCCCTGGGCACTATGGGTAATTTAGCATGGTCAATCCCACCTTAACCTTCACATCCCTGGGCACTATGGGTAATTTAGCACGGTCAATCCCACATAACCCGCATATCCCTATGCACTATGGGTAATTTAGCATGGCCAATCCCCACCCTAACCTGCACATCCCTGGGCACTATGGGTAATTTAGCACTGCCAATCCCACCCTAACCTGCACATCCCTGGGCACTATGGGTAATTTAGCACGGCAAATCCCCACCATAACCCGCATATCCCTGTGCACTATGGGTAATTTAGCATGGCCAATCCCCACCATAACCTGCACATCCCTGGGCACTATGGGTAATTTAGCGCAGTCAATCCCACCCTAACCCGCACATCCCTGGGCACTATGGCTAATTTAGCACGGCCAATCCCCATCCTAACCCGCACATCCCCGGGCACTATGGGTAATTTAGCATGGCCAATCCCCACCCTAACCCGCACATCGCTGGGCACTATGGGTAATTTAGCACGGCCAATCCCCACCGTAACCTGCACATCCCTGGGCACTATGGGTAATTTAGCACGGCCAATCCCCACCCTAACCCGCACATCCCTGGGCACTATGGGCAATTTAGCACGGCCAATCCCCACCCTAACCCGCACATCCCTGGGCACTATGGGTAATTTAGCACGGCCAATCCCCACCCTAACCTGCACATCCCTGGGCACTATGGGTAATTTAGCACGGCCAATCCCTCCCTAACACGCACATCCCTGGGCACTATGGGTAATTTAGCACAGCCAATCCCCACCCTAACCCGCACATCCCTGGGCACTATGGGTAATTTAGCACAGCCAATCCCCACCCTACCCTGCACATCACTGGGCACTATGGGTAATTTAGCACGGCCAATCCCCACCCTAACCCGCACATCCCTGGGCACTATGGGTAATTTAGCACGGCCAATCCCTCCCTAACACGCACATCCCTGGGCACTATGGGTAATTTAGCACAGCCAATCCCCACCCTAACCTGCACATCCCTGGGCACTATGGGTAATTTAGCACAGCCAATCCCCACCCTAACCTGCACATCACTGGGCACTATGGGTAATTTAGCACGGCCAATCCCCACCCTAACCCGCACATCCCTGGGCACTATGGGTAATTTAGCACGGTCCATCCCCCACCCTAACCTGCACATCCCTGGGGCACTATGGGTAATTTAGCACGGCCAATCCCACCCTAACCTACACATCCCTGTGCACTATGGGTAATTTAGCACGGCCAATCCCTCCCTAACCCGCACATCCCTGGGCACTATGGGTAATTTAGCACGGTCAATCCCCACCCTAACCCGCACATCCCTGGGCACTATGGGTAATTTAGCACGGCCAATCCCTCCCTAACACGCACATCCCTGGGCACTATGGGTAATTTAGCACAGCCAATCCCCACCCTAACCCGCACATCCCTGGGCACTATGGGTAATTTAGCACAGCCAATCCCCACCCTAACCTGCACATCCCTGGGCACTATGGGTAATTTAGCACGGTCAATCCCCACCCTAACCCGCACATCCCTGGGCACTATGGGTAATTTAGCACGGCCAATCCCAACCCTGACCTGCACATCCCTGGGCACTATGGGTAATTTAGCACGGCCAATCCCCACCCATCCCGCACATCCCTGGGCACTATGGGTAATTTAGCACGGCCAATCCCCACCCGAACCTGCACATCTTTTGACTGTGGGCGGAAGGCCACACGGCCACAGTGGAGGATGCGCTAACCCCAAACCGACAGGCAGCCGCCCGAGGGTGGAATTGAACCCGGGTCCCTGACACTGTGAGGTACCAGTGCTAACCTCTGAGCCACTGTCCCTCCCTCTCCGGCGCACGACCGACACAAAGTGAGGGATGAAGGAAACGGATGCTGGAGTGTGAGTGAAAGTCAAGTATGGTTGGGCTGAATGGCCTGTTGTTGAGTGAAGTTGCGTGTTTTGAGGTCTGCCCGTCTCATTTGGCTGACGTCTTTCCCACCCCGCCCTCCCCCCCTCCAAGTGACAGGGCCTGTGGAGTCCGATCCAGAATACAAACTCATCGTGGATGCCAACAACCTGACCGTGGAAATCGACAACGAGATCAGTGAGTGACTCTGTTCCTGCTCAGTTAGGTCACAGGGAGGGAAGGAGGGAGGGGGTCAGGCATGTCCTCTGCTCAACTCATGATAGAAGTTGCAAAAGGCCTGTGTACAATACACAGTTCCCCGGTCTCCCCTCGGTCAGAGCCTCACTCGGAGCACCACGCACAGATCCCCGGTCTCCCCTCGGTCAGACACTCACTCGAAGCACCGTGCACAGTTCCCCGGTCTCCCCTCGGTCAGACCCTCACTCGGAGCACCGTGCACAGTTCCTCGGTCTCCCTCTGTCAGACCCTCACTCGGAGCACCGTGTACAGTTCCCTGGTCTCCCTCTGTCAGACACTCACTTGGAGCACCGTGCACAGTTCCTCGGTCTCCCCTCGGTCACTCGGAGCACCGTGCACAGTTCCTCGGTCTTCCCTTGGTCAGACCCCGCACTCGGAGCACCGTGCACAGTGCCCCGGTCTCCCCTCGGTTAGACCCTCACTCGGAGCACCGTGCACAGTTCCCCAGTCTCCACTTGGTCAGACCCCACACTCGGAGCACCGTGCACAGTTCCCCGGTCTCCCCTCGGTCAGACCCGCACTCGGAGCACCGTGCACAGTTCCCCGGTCTCCACTAGGTCACTCGGAGCACCGTGCACAGTTCCCCGGTCTCCCCTCGGTCACTCGGAGCACCGTGCACAGTTCCCCGGTCTCCCCTCTGTCAGACCCCGCACTCGGTGCACCGTGCACAGTTCCCCTGTCTCCCCTCGGTCACTCGGAGCACCGTGCACAGTTCGCCGGTCTCCCCTCTGTCAGACCCTGCACTCGGAGCACCGTGCACGGTTCCCCGGTCTCCCCTCGGTCAGACCCACACTCGGAGCACCGTGCACAGTTTCCCGGTCTCCCCTCGGTCACTCGGAGCACCGTGCACAGTTCCCCGGTCTCCCCTCGGTCAGACCCACACTCGGAGCACCGTGCACAGTTCCCCGGTCTCCCCTCGGTCAGACCCTCACTCGGAGCACCGTGCACAGTTCCCTGGTCTCCCCTCGGTCACTCGGAGCACCGTGTACAGTTCCCTGGTCTCCCCTCGGTCACTTGGAGCACCGTGCACAGTTCCCCGGTCTCCCCTCGGTCACCTGGAGCACCGTACACAGTTCCCCGGTCTCCCCTCGGTCACCTGGAGCACCGTGCACAGTTCCCCGGTCTCCCCTCGGTCAGAGCCACACTCGGAGCACCGTGCACCGTTCCCCGGTCTCCCCTCGGTCAGACCCACACTCGGAGCACCGTGCACAGTTCCCCGGTCTCCCCTCAGTCAGACCCCACACTCGGAGCACCGTGCCCAGTTCCCCGGTCTCCCCTCGGTCAGACCCCGCACTCGGAGCACCGTGCACAGTTCCCCGATCTCCCCTCGGTCACTCGGAGCACCGTGCACAGTTCCCCGGTCTCCCCTCGGTCAGACCCACACTCGGAGCACCGTGCACAGTTCCCCGGTCTCCCCTCGGTCAGACCCACACTCGGAGCACCGTGCACAGTTCCCCGGTCTCCCCTCGGTCAGACCCACACTCGGAGCACCGTGCACAGTTCCCTGGTCAGACCCACACTCGGAGCACCGTGCACAGTTCGCCGGTCTCCCCTCGTTCAGACCCTCACTCGGAGCACCGTACACAGTTCCCCGGTCTCCCCTCGGTCAGACCCACACTCGGAGCACCGTACACAGTTCCCCGGTCTCCCCTCGGTCAGACCCACACTCGGAAAACCGTGCACAGTTCCCCGGTCTCCCCTCGGTCACTCGGAGCACCGTGTACAGTTCCCCGGTCTCCCCTCGGTCAGACCCTCACTCGTGGCACCGTGCGCAGTTCCCCGGTCTCCCCTCTGTCAGACCCTCACTCGGAGCACCATGCCCAGCACCCCGGTCTCCCCTCGGTCACTCGGAGCACCGTGCGCAGTTCCCCGGTCTCCCCTCGGTCACTCGGAGCACCGTGCGCAGTTCCCCGGTCCCCCCTCGGTCACTCGGAGCACCGTGCGCAGTTCCCCGGTCTCCCCTCGGTCACTCGGAGCACCGTGCGCAGTTCCCCGGTCTCCCCTCGGTCACTCGGAGCACCGTGCGCAGTTCCCCGGTCTCCCCTCGGTCACTCGGAGCACCGTGCCCAGTTCCCCGGTCTCCCCTCGGTCACTCGGAGCACCATGCACAGTTCCCCGGTCTCCCCTCGGTCAGATCCACACTCGGAGCACCGTACACAGTTCCCCGGTCTCCCCTCGGTCACTCGGAGCACCGTGCACAGTTCCCCGGTCTCCCCTCGGTCACTCGGAGCACCGTGCACAGTTCCCCGGTCTCCCCTCGGTCACTCGGAGCACCGTGCACAGTTCCCCGGTCTCCCTTCGGTCACTCGGAGCACCGTGCACAGTTCCCCGGTCTCCCCTCGGTCACTCGGAGCACCGTGCACAGTTCCCCGGTCTCCCCTCGGTCACTCGGAGCACCGTGCACAGTTCCCCGGTCTCCCCTCGGTCACTCTGAGCACCGTGCACAGTTCCCCGGTCTCCCCTCGGTCACTCGGAGCACCGTGCACAGTTCCCCGGTCTCCCCTCGGTCACTCGGAGCACCGTGCATAGTTCCCCGGTCTCCCCTCGGTCACTCGGAGCACCGTGCACAGTTCCCCGGTCTCCCCTCGGTCACTCGGAGCACCGTGCACAGTTCCCCGGTCTCCCCTCGGTCACTCGGAGCACCGTACGCAGTTCCCTGGTCAGACCCTCACTCGGAGCACCGTGCACAGTTCCCTGGTCAGACACACACTCGGAGCACCGTGCACAGTTCCCCGGTCTCCCCTCGGTCAGACCCTCATTCGGAGCACCGTGCACAGTTCCCCGGTCTCCCCTCGGTCAGACCCTCATTCGGAGCACCGTGCACGGTTCCCCGGTCTCCCCTCGGTCAGACCCTCACTCGGAGCTCCGTGCACAGATCCCCGGACTCCCCTCGGTCACTTGGAGCACCGTGCACAGTTCCCCGGTCTCCCCTCGGTCACTCGGAGCACCGTGCACAGTTCCCTGGTCTCCCCTCGGTCACTCGGAGCACCGTGCACAGTTCCCTGGTCTCCCCTCGGTCAGACCCACACTCGGAGCACCATGTACAGTTCCCTGGTCTCCCCTCGGTCACTCGGAGCACCGTGCACAGATCCACGGTCTTCCCTCGGTCACTCTGAGCACCGTGCACAGTTCCCCGGTCTCCCCTCGGTCACTCTGAGCACCGTGCACAGTTCCCCGGTCTCCCCTTGGTCACTCGGAGCACCGTGCACAGTTCCCTGGTCTCCCCTCGGTCAGACCCTCACGAGGAGCACCGTGCACAGTTCCCCGGTCTCCCCTCGGTCAGACCCACACTCGGAGCACCGTGCACAGTTCCCCGGTCTCCCCTCGGTCAGACCCCACACTCGGAGCACCGTGCACCGTTCCCCGGTCTCCCATCGGTCAGTCCCACACTCGGAGCACCGTGCACAGTTCCCCGGTCTCCCATCGGTCAGACCCCGCACTCTGAGCACCGTGCACAGTTCCCCGGTCTACCCTCGGTCACTCGGAGCACCGTGCACAGTTCCCCGGTCTCCCCTCGGTCAGACCCACACTCGGAGCACCATGCCCAGCACACCGGTCTTCCCTCGGTTACTCGGAGCACCGTGCGCAGTTCCCCGGTCTCCCCTCGGTCACTCGGAGCACGGTTCACTGTTCCCCGGTCTCCCCTCGGTCAGACCCTCACTCGGAGCTCCGTGCACAGTTCCCCGGTCTCCCCTCGATCAGACCCACACTCGGAGCACCATGTACAGTTCCCTGGTCTCCCCACGGTCACTCGGAGCACCGTGCACAGATCCACGGTCTCCCCTCGGTCAGACCCTCACTAGGAGCACCGTGCACAGTTCCCCGGTCTCCCCTCGGTCAGACCCCACACTAGGAGCACCGTGCACAGTTCCCCGGTCTCCCATCGGTCAGTCCCACACTCGGAGCACCGTGCACATTTCCCCGGTCTCCCCTCGGTCACTCGGAGCACCGTGCACAGTTCCCCGGTCTCCCCTCGGTCACTCGGAGCACCGTGCACAGTTCCCCGGTCTCCCCTCGGTCAGACCCACACTCGGAGCAACATGCATAGTTCCCCGGTCTCCCCTCGGTCAGACCCACACTCGGAGCACCGTGCACAGTTCCCCTGTCTCCCCTCAGTCAGACCCACACTCGGAGCACCGTGCACAGTTCCCCGATCTCCCCTCGGTCACTCGGAGCACCGTGCACAGTTCCCTGGTCAGAACCACACTCGGAGTACCGTGCACAGTTCCCCGGTGTCCCCTCGGTCAGACCCTCACTCGGAGCACCGTGCACAGTTCCCTGCTCTCCCCTCGGTCACTCGGAGCACCGTGCACAGTTCCCCGGTCTCCCATCGGTCACTCGGAGCACCGTGCACAGTTCCCCGGTCTCCCCTCGGTCAGACCCCACACTCGGAGCACCGTGCACAGTTCCCCAGTCTCCCCTCGGTCACTCGGAGCACCGTGCACAGTTCCCCGGTCTCCCCTCGGTCACTCGGAGCACCGTACACAGTTCCCCAGTCTCCCCTCGGTCAGACACGCAGTCGGAGCACCGTGCACAGTTCCCCAGTCTCCCCTCTGTCACTCGGAGCACCGTGCACAGTTCCCCAGTCTCCCCTCTGTCACTCGGAGCACCGTGCACAGTTCCCCAGTCTCCCCTCTGTCACTCGGAGCACCGTGCACAGTTCCCCAGTCTCCCCTCTGTCACTCGGAGCACCGTGCACAGTTCCCCAGTCTCCCCTCTGTCACTCGGAGCACCGTGCACAGTACCCCGGTCTCCCCTCGGTCACTCGGAGCACCGTGCGCAGTTCCCCGGTCTCCCCTCGGTCACTCGGAGCACCGTGCACAGTTCCCCGGTCTCCCCACAGTCAGACCCCACACTCGGAGCACCGTGCACAGTGCCCCGGTCTCCCCTCGGTCACTCGGAGCACCGTGCACAGTTCCCCGGTCTCCCATCGGTCACTCGGAGCACCGTGCACAGTTCCCCGGTCTCCCCTCGGTCAGACCCCACACTCGGAGCACCGTGCACTGTTCCCTGGTCAGACCCTCACTCGGAGCACCGTGCACAGTTCCCTGGTCAGACCCCACACTCCTTGCACCGTGCACAGTTCCCTGGTCTCCCCTCGGTCATTCGGAGCTCCGTGCATAGTTCCCCGGTCTCCCCTCGGTCAGACCCTCACTCGGAGCACCGTGCACAGTTCCCTGGTCTCCCCTCGGTCATTCGGAGCTCCGTGCACAGTTCCCCGGTCTCGCCTCGGTCACTCGGACCACCGTGCACAGTTCCCCGGTCTCGCCTCGGTCACTCGGACCACCGTACACAGTTCCCCAGTCTCCGTATCCTCCTCGGTCACTCGGAGCACTGTGCACAGTTCCCCGGTCTCCCCTCGGTCAGACCCACACTCGGAGCACCGTACACAGTTCCCTGGTCAGACCCTCACTCGGAGCACCGTGCACAGTTCCCTGGTCAGACCCACACTCGGAGCACCGTGCGCAGTTCCCCGGTCTCCCCACAGTCAGACCCCACACTCGGAGCACCGTGCACAGTGCCCCGGTCTCCCCTCGGTCACTCGGAGCACCGTGCACAGTTCCCCGGTCTCCCCTCGGTCAGACCCACACTCGGAGCACCGTGCACAGTTCCCCTGTCTCCCCTCGGTCAGACCCACACTCGGAGCACCGTGCACAGTTCCCTGGTCTCCCCTCAGTCACTCGGAGCACCGTGCACAGTTACCCGGTCTCCCCTCGGTCAGATCCACACTCGGAGCACCGTGCACAGTTCCGCGGTCTCCCCTCGGTCACTCGGAGCACCTTGCACAGTGCCCCGGTCTCCCCTCGGTCACTCGGAGCACCGTGCACAGTTCCCCGGTCTCCCCTCGGTCAGACCCACACTTGGAGCACCGTGCATAGTTCCCCGGTCTCCCCTCAGTCAGACCCACACTCGGAGCACCGTGCACAGTTCCCCGGTCTCCCCTCGGTCAGACCCCACACTCGGAGCACCGTGCACAGTTCCCCGGTCTCCCCTCGGTCAGACCCCGCACTCGGAGCACCGTGCACAGTTCCCCGATCTCCCCTCGGTCACTCGGAGCACCGTGCACAGTTCCCTGGTCAAAACCACACTCTGAGCACCGTGCACAGTTCCCCGGTCTCCCCTCGGTCAGACCCTCACTCGGAGCACCGTGCACAGTTCCCTGGTCTCCCCTCGGTCACTCGGAGCACCGTGCACAGTTCCCCGGTCTCCCCTCGGTCACTCGGAGCACCGTGCACAGTTCCCCGGTCTCCCCTCGGTCAGACCCCACACTCGGAGCACCGTGCACAGTTCCCCGGTCTCCCCTCGGTCACTCGGAGCACCGTGCACAGTTCCCCGGTCTCCCCTCGGTCACTCGGAGCACCGTGCACAGTTCCCCGGTCTCCCCTCGGTCACTCGGAGCACCGTGCACAGTTCCCCGGTCTCCCCTCGGTCACTCGGAGCACCGTGCACAGTTCCCCGGTCTCCCCTCGGTCAGACCCACACTCGGAGCACCGTGCACAGTTCCCCGGTCTCCCCTCGGTCACTCGGAGCACCGTGCACAGTTCCCCGGTCTCCCCTCGGTCACTCGGAGCACCGTGCACAGTTCCCCGGTCTCCCCTCGGTCAGACCCACACTCGGAGCACCGTGCACAGTTCCCCGCTCTCCCCTCGGTCAGACCCACACTCGGAGCACCGTGCACAGTTCCCCGGTCTCCCCTCGGTCAGACCACGCACTCGGAGCACCGTGCACAGTTCCCCGGTCTCCCCTCGGTCACTCGGAGCACCGTGCACAGTTCCCTGGTCAGAACCACACTCGGAGCACCGTGCACAGTTCCCCGGTCTCCCCTCGGTCAGACCCTCACTCGGAGCACCGTGCACAGTTCCCCGGTCTCCCCTCGGTCACTCGGAGCACCGTGCACAGTTCCCCGGTCTCCCATCGGTCACTCGGAGCACCGTGCACAGTTCCCCGGTCTCCCCTCGGTCAGACCCCACACTTGGAGCACCGTGCACAGTTCCCCGATCTCCCCTCGGTCACTCGGAGCACCGTACACAGTTCCCTGGTCAGACCCTCACTCGGAGCACCGTGCACAGTTCCCTGGTCAGACCCACACTCGTTGCACCGTGCACAGTTCCCCGGTCTCCCCTCGGTCAGACCCTCACTCGGAGCACCGTGCGCAGTTCCCCGGTCTCCCCTCGGTCAGACCCTCACTCGGAGCACCGTGCGCAGTTCCCCGGTCTCCCCTCGGTCACTCGGAGCACCGTGCACAGTTCCCCGGTCTCCCCTCGGTCAGACCCTCACTCGGAGCACCGTGCGCAGTTCCCCGGTCTCCCCTCGGTCACTCGGAGCACCGTACACAGTTCCCCAGTCTCCGTATCCTCCTCGGTCACTCGGAGCACTGTGCCCAGTTCCCCGGTCTCCCCTCGGTCAGACCCACACTCGGAGCACCGTGCACTGTTCCCCGGTCTCTCCTCGGTCAGACCCTCACTCGGAGCACCGTGCACAGTTCCCCGGTCTCCCCTCGGTCAGATCCACACTCGGAGCACCGTGTACAGTTCCCCGGTCTCCCCTCGGTCAGACCCACACTCGGAGCACCGTGCACAGTTCCCCGGTCTCCCCTCGGTCACTCGGAGCACCGTGCACAGTGCCCCGGTCTCCCCTCGGTCACTCGGAGCACCGTGCACAGTTCCCCGGTCTCCCCACGGTCAGACCCACACTCGGAGCAACATGCACAGTTCCCCGGTCTCCCCTCGGTCACTCGGAGCACCGTGCACAGTTCCCCGGTCTCCCATCGGTCAGTCCCACACTCGGAGCACCGTGCACAGTTCCCCGGTCTCCCATCGGTCAGACCCCGCACTCTGAGCACCGTGCACAGTTCCCCGGTCTACCCTCGGTCACTCGGAGCACCGTGCACAGTTCCCCGGTCTCCCCTCGGTCAGACCCACACTCGGAGCACCATGCCCAGCACACCGGTCTTCCCTCGGTTACTCGGAGCACCGTGCGCAGTTCCCCGGTCTCCCCTCGGTCACTCGGAGCACCGTGCACAGTTCCCCGGTCTCCCCTCGGTCACTCGGAGCACCGTGCACAGTTCCCCGGTCTCCCCTCGGTCACTCGGAGCACCGTACGCAGTTCCCTGGTCAGACCCTCACTCGGAGCACCGTGCACAGTTCCCTGGTCAGACACACACTCGGAGCACCGTGCACAGTTCCCCGGTCTCCCCTCGGTCAGACCCTCATTCGGAGCACCGTGCACAGTTCCCCGGTCTCCCCTCGGTCAGACCCTCATTCGGAGCACCGTGCACGGTTCCCCGGTCTCCCCTCGGTCAGACCCTCACTCGGAGCTCCGTGCACAGATCCCCGGACTCCCCTCGGTCACTTGGAGCACCGTGCACAGTTCCCCGGTCTCCCCTCGGTCACTCGGAGCACCGTGCACAGTTCCCTGGTCTCCCCTCGGTCACTCGGAGCACCGTGCACAGTTCCCTGGTCTCCCCTCGGTCAGACCCACACTCGGAGCACCATGTACAGTTCCCTGGTCTCCCCTCGGTCACTCGGAGCACCGTGCACAGATCCACGGTCTTCCCTCGGTCACTCTGAGCACCGTGCACAGTTCCCCGGTCTCCCCTCGGTCACTCTGAGCACCGTGCACAGTTCCCCGGTCTCCCCTTGGTCACTCGGAGCACCGTGCACAGTTCCCTGGTCTCCCCTCGGTCAGACCCTCACGAGGAGCACCGTGCACAGTTCCCCGGTCTCCCCTCGGTCAGACCCACACTCGGAGCACCGTGCACAGTTCCCCGGTCTCCCCTCGGTCAGACCCCACACTCGGAGCACCGTGCACCGTTCCCCGGTCTCCCATCGGTCAGTCCCACACTCGGAGCACCGTGCACAGTTCCCCGGTCTCCCATCGGTCAGACCCCGCACTCTGAGCACCGTGCACAGTTCCCCGGTCTACCCTCGGTCACTCGGAGCACCGTGCACAGTTCCCCGGTCTCCCCTCGGTCAGACCCACACTCGGAGCACCATGCCCAGCACACCGGTCTTCCCTCGGTTACTCGGAGCACCGTGCGCAGTTCCCCGGTCTCCCCTCGGTCACTCGGAGCACCGTTCACTGTTCCCCGGTCTCCCCTCGGTCAGACCCTCACTCGGAGCTCCGTGCACAGTTCCCCGGTCTCCCCTCGATCAGACCCACACTCGGAGCACCATGTACAGTTCCCTGGTCTCCCCTCGGTCACTCGGAGCACCGTGCACAGATCCACGGTCTCCCCTCGGTCAGACCCTCACTAGGAGCACCGTGCACAGTTCCCCGGTCTCCCCTCGGTCAGACCCCACACTAGGAGCACCGTGCACAGTTCCCCGGTCTCCCATCGGTCAGTCCCACACTCGGAGCACCGTGCACATTTCCCCGGTCTCCCCTCGGTCACTCGGAGCACCGTGCACAGTTCCCCGGTCTCCCCTCGGTCACTCGGAGCACCGTGCACAGTTCCCCGGTCTCCCCTCGGTCACTCGGAGCACCGTGCACAGTTCCCCGGTCTCCCCTCGGTCAGACCCACACTCGGAGCAACATGCATAGTTCCCCGGTCTCCCCTCGGTCAGACCCACACTCGGAGCACCGTGCACAGTTCCCCTGTCTCCCCTCAGTCAGACCCACACTCGGAGCACCGTGCACAGTTCCCCGATCTCCCCTCGGTCACTCGGAGCACCGTGCACAGTTCCCTGGTCAGAACCACACTCGGAGTACCGTGCACAGTTCCCCGGTGTCCCCTCGGTCAGACCCTCACTCGGAGCACCGTGCACAGTTCCCTGCTCTCCCCTCGGTCACTCGGAGCACCGTGCACAGTTCCCCGGTCTCCCATCGGTCACTCGGAGCACCGTGCACAGTTCCCCGGTCTCCCCTCGGTCAGACCCCACACTCGGAGCACCGTGCACAGTTCCCCAGTCTCCCCTCGGTCACTCGGAGCACCGTGCACAGTTCCCCGGTCTCCCCTCGGTCACTCGGAGCACCGTACACAGTTCCCCAGTCTCCCCTCGGTCAGACACGCAGTCGGAGCACCGTGCACAGTTCCCCAGTCTCCCCTCTGTCACTCGGAGCACCGTGCACAGTTCCCCAGTCTCCCCTCTGTCACTCGGAGCACCGTGCACAGTTCCCCAGTCTCCCCTCTGTCACTCGGAGCACCGTGCACAGTTCCCCGGTCTCCCCTCGGTCACTCGGAGCACCGTGCGCAGTTCCCCGGTCTCCCCTCGGTCACTCGGAGCACCGTGCACAGTTCCCCGGTCTCCCCACAGTCAGACCCCACACTCGGAGCACCGTGCACAGTGCCCCGGTCTCCCCTCGGTCACTCGGAGCACCGTGCACAGTTCCCCGGTCTCCCATCGGTCACTCGGAGCACCGTGCACAGTTCCCCGGTCTCCCCTCGGTCAGACCCCACACTCGGAGCACCGTGCACTGTTCCCTGGTCAGACCCTCACTCGGAGCACCGTGCACAGTTCCCTGGTCAGACCCCACACTCCTTGCACCGTGCACAGTTCCCTGGTCTCCCCTCGGTCATTCGGAGCTCCGTGCATAGTTCCCCGGTCTCCCCTCGGTCAGACCCTCACTCGGAGCACCGTGCACAGTTCCCTGGTCTCCCCTCGGTCATTCGGAGCTCCGTGCACAGTTCCCCGGTCTCGCCTCGGTCACTCGGACCACCGTGCACAGTTCCCCGGTCTCGCCTCGGTCACTCGGACCACCGTACACAGTTCCCCAGTCTCCGTATCCTCCTCGGTCACTCGGAGCACTGTGCACAGTTCCCCGGTCTCCCCTCGGTCAGACCCACACTCGGAGCACCGTACACAGTTCCCTGGTCAGACCCTCACTCGGAGCACCGTGCACAGTTCCCTGGTCAGACCCACACTCGGAGCACCGTGCGCAGTTCCCCGGTCTCCCCACAGTCAGACCCCACACTCGGAGCACCGTGCACAGTGCCCCGGTCTCCCCTCGGTCACTCGGAGCACCGTGCACAGTTCCCCGGTCTCCCCTCGGTCAGACCCACACTCGGAGCACCGTGCACAGTTCCCCTGTCTCCCCTCGGTCAGACCCACACTCGGAGCACCGTGCACAGTTCCCTGGTCTCCCCTCAGTCACTCGGAGCACCGTGCACAGTTACCCGGTCTCCCCTCGGTCAGATCCACACTCGGAGCACCGTGCACAGTTCCGCGGTCTCCCCTCGGTCACTCGGAGCACCATGCACAGTGCCCCGGTCTCCCCTCGGTCACTCGGAGCACCGTGCACAGTTCCCCGGTCTCCCCTCGGTCAGACCCACACTCGGAGCACCGTGCATAGTTCCCCGGTCTCCCCTCAGTCAGACCCACACTCGGAGCACCGTGCACAGTTCCCCGGTCTCCCCTCGGTCAGACCCCACACTCGGAGCACCGTGCACAGTTCCCCGGTCTCCCCTCGGTCAGACCCCGCACTCGGAGCACCGTGCACAGTTCCCCGATCTCCCCTCGGTCACTCGGAGCACCGTGCACAGTTCCCTGGTCAAAACCACACTCTGAGCACCGTGCACAGTTCCCCGGTCTCCCCTCGGTCAGACCCTCACTCGGAGCACCGTGCACAGTTCCCTGGTCTCCCCTCGGTCACTCGGAGCACCGTGCACAGTTCCCCGGTCTCCCCTCGGTCACTCGGAGCACCGTGCACAGTTCCCCGGTCTCCCCTCGGTCAGACCCCACACTCGGAGCACCGTGCACAGTTCCCCGGTCTCCCCTCGGTCACTCGGAGCACCGTGCACAGTTCCCCGGTCTCCCCTCGGTCACTCGGAGCACCGTGCACAGTTCCCCGGTCTCCCCTCGGTCACTCGGAGCACCGTGCACAGTTCCCCGGTCTCCCCTCGGTCACTCGGAGCACCGTGCACAGTTCCCCGGTCTCCCCTCGGTCAGACCCACACTCGGAGCACCGTGCACAGTTCCCCGGTCTCCCCTCGGTCACTCGGAGCACCGTGCACAGTTCCCCGGTCTCCCCTCGGTCACTCGGAGCACCGTGCACAGTTCCCCGGTCTCCCCTCGGTCAGACCCACACTCGGAGCACCGTGCACAGTTCCCCGCTCTCCCCTCGGTCAGACCCACACTCGGAGCACCGTGCACAGTTCCCCGGTCTCCCCTCGGTCAGACCACGCACTCGGAGCACCGTGCACAGTTCCCCGGTCTCCCCTCGGTCACTCGGAGCACCGTGCACAGTTCCCTGGTCAGAACCACACTCGGAGCACCGTGCACAGTTCCCCGGTCTCCCCTCGGTCAGACCCTCACTTGGAGCACCGTGCACAGTTCCCCGGTCTCCCCTCGGTCACTCGGAGCACCGTGCACAGTTCCCCGGTCTCCCCTCGGTCACTCGGAGCACCGTGCACAGTTCCCCGGTCTCCCATCGGTCACTCGGAGCACCGTGCACAGTTCCCCGGTCTCCCCTCGGTCAGACCCCACACTTGGAGCACCGTGCACAGTTCCCCGATCTCCCCTCGGTCACTCGGAGCACCGTGCACAGTTCCCCGGTCTCCCCTCGGTCAGACCCCACACTTGGAGCACCGTGCACAGTTCCCCGATCTCCCCTCGGTCACTCGGAGCACCGTACACAGTTCCCTGGTCAGACCCTCACTCGGAGCACCGTGCACAGTTCCCTGGTCAGACCCACACTCGTTGCACCGTGCACAGTTCCCCGGTCTCCCCTCGGTCAGACCCTCACTCGGAGCACCGTGCGCAGTTCCCCGGTCTCCCCTCGGTCAGACCCTCACTCGGAGCACCGTGCGCAGTTCCCCGGTCTCCCCTCGGTCACTCGGAGCACCGTGCACAGTTCCCCGGTCTCCCCTCGGTCAGACCCTCACTCGGAGCACCGTGCGCAGTTCCCCGGTCTCCCCTCGGTCACTCGGAGCACCGTACACAGTTCCCCAGTCTCCGTATCCTCCTCGGTCACTCGGAGCACTGTGCCCAGTTCCCCGGTCTCCCCTCGGTCAGACCCACACTCGGAGCACCGTGCACTGTTCCCCGGTCTCTCCTCGGTCAGACCCTCACTCGGAGCACCGTGCACAGTTCCCCGGTCTCCCCTCGGTCAGATCCACACTCGGAGCACCGTGTACAGTTCCCCGGTCTCCCCTCGGTCAGACCCACACTCGGAGCACCGTGCCCAGTTCCCCGGTCTCCCCTCGGTCACTCGGAGCACCGTGCCCAGTTCCCCGGTCTCCCCTCGGTCAGACCCACACTCGGAGCACCGTGCCCAGTTCCCCGGTCTCCCCACAGTCAGACCCCACACTCGGAGCACCGTGCACAGTTCCCCGGTCTCCCCTCGGTCACTCGGAGCACCGTGCACAGTGCCCCGGTCTCCCCTCGGTCACTCGGAGCACCGTGCACAGTTCCCCGGTCTCCCCACGGTCAGACCCACACTCGGAGCAACATGCACAGTTCCCCGGTCTCCCCTCGGTCACTCGGAGCACCGTGCACAGTTCCCCGGTCTCCCCTCGGTCAGACCCACACTCGGAGCACCGTGCACAGTTCCCCGGTCTCCCCTCGGTCAGATCCACACTCGGAGCACCGTGCACAGTTGCCCGGTCTCCCCTCGGTCACTCGGAGCACCGTGCACAGTTCCCCGGTCTCCCCTCGGTCACTCGGAGCACCGTGCACAGTTCCCCGGTCTCCCCTCGGTCAGACCCACACTCGGAGCACCGTGCACAGTTCCCCGATCTCCCCTCGGTCACTCGGAGCACCGTGCACAGTTCCCTGGTCAGACCCTCACTCGGCGCACCGTGCACAGTTCCCTGGTCAGACCCACAATCGTTGCACCGTGCACAGTTCCCCGGTCTCCCCTCGGTCAGACCCTCACTCGGAGCACCGTGCACAGTTCCCTGGTCTCCCATCGGTCACTCGGAGCACCGTGCACAGTTCCCCGGTCTCCCCTCGGTCAGACCCTCACTCGGAGCACCGTGCACAGTTCCCCTGTCTCCCCTCGGTCACTCGGAGCACCGTGCACAGTTCCCCGGTCTCCCCTCGGTCACTCGGAGCACCGTGCACAGTTCCCCGGTCTCCCCTCGGTCAGACCCACACTCGGAGCACCGTGCACAGTTCCCCGGTCTCCCCTCAGTCAGACCACACTCGGAGCACCGTGCACAGTTCCCCGGTCTCCCCTCGGTCAGACCCCACACTCGGAGCACCGTGCACAGTTCCCCGGTCTCCCCTCGGTCAGACCCACACTCGGAGCACCGTGCACAGTTCCCCAGTCTACCCTCGGTCAGACCCACACTCGGAGCACCGTGCACAGTTCCCCGGTCTCCCCTCGGTCAGACCCCACACTCGGAGCACCGTGCACAGTTCCCCGGTCTCCCCTCGGTCAGACCCTCACTCGGAGCACCGTACGCAGTTCCCTGGTCAGAACCACACTCGGAGCACCGTGCACAGTTCCCCGGTCTCCCCTCGGTCAGACCCTCACTCGGAGCACCGTGCACAGTTCCCTGGTCAGAACCACACTTGGAGCACCGTGCACAGTTCCCCGGTCTCCCCTCGGTCAGACCCTCACTCGGAGCACCGTGCACAGTTCCCTGGTCTACCCTCGGTCACTCGGAGCACCGTGCACAGTTCCCCGGTCTCCCATCGGTCACTCGGAGCACCGTGCACAGTTCCCCGGTCTCCCCTCGGTCAGACCCCACACTCGGAGCACCGTGCACAGTTCCCCGATCTCCCCTCGGTCACTCGGAGCACCGTACACAGTTCCCTGGTCAGACCCTCACTCGGAGCACCGTGCACAGTTCCCTGGTCAGACCCACACTCGTTGCACCGTGCACAGTTCCCCGGTCTCCCCTCGGTCAGACCCTCACTCGGAGCACCGTGCGCAGTTCCCCGGTCTCCCCTCGGTCAGACCCCACACTCGGAGCACCGTGCGCAGTTCCCCGGTCTCCCCTCGGTCACTCGGAGCACCGTGCACAGTTCCCCGGTCTCCCCTCGGTCAGACCCTCACTCGGAGCACCGTGCGCAGTTCCCCGGTCTCCCCTCGGTCACTCGGAGCACCGTACACAGTTCCCCAGTCTCCGTATCCTCCTCGGTCACTCGGAGCACTGTGCCCAGTTCCCCGGTCTCCCCTCGGTCAGACCCACACTCGGAGCACCGTGCACAGTTCCCCGGTCTCCCCTCGGTCAGACCCCACACTCGGAGCACCGTGCACAGTTCCCCGGTCTCCCCTCGGTCAGACCCCACACTCGGAGCACCGTGCACAGTTCCCCGGTCTCCCCTCGGTCAGACCCCACACTCGGAGCACCGTGCCCAGTTCCCCGGTCTCCCCTCGGTCACTCGGAGCACCGTGCCCAGTTCCCCGGTCTCCCCACAGTCAGACCCCACACTCGGAGCACCGTGCACAGTTCCCCGGTCTCCCCTCGGTCAGACCCTCACTCGGAGCACCGTGCACAGTTCCCTGGTCAGAACCACACTCGGAGCACCGTGCACAGTTCCCCGGTCTCCCCTCGGTCAGACCCTCACTCGGAGCACCGTGCACAGTTCCCTGGTCTACCCTCGGTCACTCGGAGCACCGTGCACAGTTCCCCGGTCTCCCATCGGTCACTCGGAGCACCGTGCACAGTTCCCCGGTCTCCCCTCGGTCAGACCCCACACTCGGAGCACCGTGCACAGTTCCCCGATCTCCCCTCGGTCACTCGGAGCACCGTACACAGTTCCCTGGTCAGACCCTCACTCGGAGCACCGTGCACAGTTCCCTGGTCAGACCCACACTCGTTGCACCGTGCACAGTTCCCCGGTCTCCCCTCGGTCAGACCCTCACTCGGAGCACCGTGCGCAGTTCCCCGGTCTCCCCTCGGTCAGACCCCACACTCGGAGCACCGTGCACAGTTCCCCGGTCTCCCCTCGGTCAGACCCTCACTCGGAGCACCGTACGCAGTTCCCCGGTCTCCCCTCGGTCAGACCCTCACTCGGAGCACCGTGCACAGTTCCCCGGTCTCCCCTCGGTCAGACCCTCACTCGGAGCACCGTGCACAGTTCCCCGGTCTCCCCTCGGTCAGATCCACACTCGGAGCACCGTGTACAGTTCCCCGGTCTCCCCTCGGTCAGACCCACACTCGGAGCACCGTGCCCAGTTCCCCGGTCTCCCCTCGGTCACTCGGAGCACCTTGCGCAGTTCCCCGGTCTCCCCTCGGTCAGACCCACACTCGGAGCACCGTGCCCAGTTCCCCGGTCTCCCCTCGGTCACTCGGAGCACCGTGCACAGTGCCCCGGTCTCCCCACGGTCAGACCCACACTCGGAGCACCGTGCACAGTTCCCCGGTCTCCCCTCGGTCAGATCCACACTCGGAGCACCGTGCACAGTTCCGCGGTCTCCCCTCAGTCACTCGCAGCTCCGTGCACAGTTCCCCGGTCTCCCCTCGGTCAGACCCACACTCGGAGCACCGTGCACAGTTCCCCGGTCTCCCCTCGGTCAGACCCCACACTCGGAGCACCGTGCACAGTTCCCCGATCTCCCCTCGGTCACTCGGAGCACCGTACACAGTTCCCTGGTCAGACCCTCACTCGGAGCACCGTGCACAGTTCCCTGGTCAGACCCACACTCGTTGCACCGTGCACAGTTCCCCGGTCTCCCCTCGGTCAGACCCTCACTCGGAGCACCGTGCACAGTTCCCTGGTCTCCCATCGGTCACTCGGAGCACCGTGCACAGTTCCCCGATCTCCACTCGGTCACTCGGAGCACCGTGCGCAGTTCCCCGGTCTCCCCTCGGTCTGACCCACACTCGTTGCAACGTGCGCAGTTCCCCGGTCTCCCCTCGGTCAGACCCTCACTCGGAGCACCGTGCGCAGTTCCCCGGACTCCCCTCGGTCACTCGGAGCACTGTGCACAGTTCCCCGGTCTCCCCTCGGTCAGACCCACACTCGGAGCACCGTGCACAGTTCCCCGGTCTCCCCTCGGTCACTCGGAGCACTGTGCACAGTTCCCCGGTCTCCCCTCGGTCACTCGGAGCACCGTGCGCAGTTCCCCAGTCTCCCCTCGGTCTGACCCACACTCGTTGCAACGTGCGCAGTTCCCCGCTCTCCCCTCGGTCAGACCCTCACTCGGACCACCGTGCACAGTTCCCCGGTCTCCCCTCGGTCACTCGCACCGTACACAGTTCCCCAGTCTCCGTATCCCCCTCGGTCACTCGGAGCACTGTGCCCAGTTCCCCGGTCTCCCCTCGGTCAGACCCACACTCGGAGCACCGTGCACAGTTCCCTGGTCAGACCCTCACTCGGAGCACCGTGCACAGTTCCCTGGTCAGACCCACACTCGGAGCACCGTGCGCAGTTCCCCGGTCTCCCCTCGGTCAGACCCTCACTCGGAGCACCGTGCGCAGTTCCCCGGTCTCCCCTCGGTCAGACCCTCACTCGGAGCACCGTGCGCAGTTCCCCGGTCTCCCCTCGGTCAGACCCTCACTCGGAGCACCGTGCGCAGTTCCCCGGTCTCCCCTCGGTCAGACCCTCACTCGGAGCACCGTGTACAGTTCCCCGGTCTCCCCTCGGTCACTCGGAGCACTGTGCCCAGTTCCCCGGTCTCCCCTCGGTCAGACCCACACTCGGAGCACCGTGCACAGTTCCCCGGTCTCCCCTCGGTCAGACCCACACTCGGAGCACCGTGCACAGTTCCCCGGTCTCCCCTCAGTCAGACCCTCACTCGGAGCACCGTGCGCAGCTCCCCGGTCTCCCCTCGGTCAGACCCTCACTCGGAGCACCGTGCACAGTTCCCCGGTCTCCCCTCGGTCACTCGGAGCACCGTGCACAGTTCCCCGGTCTCCCCTCGGTCACTCGGAGCACCGTGCACAGTTCCCCGGTCTCCCCTCGGTCACTCGGAGCACCGTGCACAGTTCCCCGGTCTCCCCTCGGTCACTCGGAGCACCGTGCACAGTTCCCCGGTCTCCCCTCGGTCACTCGGAGCACCGTGCACAGTTCCCCGGTCTCCCCTCGGTCACTCGGAGCACCGTGCACAGTTCCCCGGTCTCCCCTCGGTCACTCGGAGCACCGTGCACAGTTCCCCGGTCTCCCCTCGGTCACTCGGAGCACCGTGCACAGTTCCCCGGTCTCCCCTCGGTCACTCGGAGCACCGTGCACAGTTCCCCGGTCTCCCCTCGGTCACTCGGAGCACCGTGCACAGTTCCCCGGTCTCCCCTCGGTCACTCGGAGCACCGTGCACAGTTCCCCGGTCTCCCCTCGGTCACTCGGAGCACCGTGCACAGTTCCCCGGTCTCCCCTCGGTCACTCGGAGCACCGTGCACAGTTCCCCGGTCTCCCCTCGGTCACTCGGAGCACCGTGCACAGTTCCCCGGTCTCCCCTCGGTCACTCGGAGCACCGTGCACAGTTCCCCGGTCTCCCCTCGGTCACTCGGAGCACCGTGCACAGTTCCCCGGTCTCCCCTCGGTCACTCGGAGCACCGTGCACAGTTCCCCGGTCTCCCCTCGGTCACTCGGAGCACCGTGCACAGTTCCCCGGTCTCCCCTCGGTCACTCGGAGCACCGTGCACAGTTCCCCGGTCTCCCCTCGGTCAGACCCCACACTCGGAGCACCGTGCACAGTTCCCCGGTCTCCCCTCGGTCAGACCCCACACTCGGAGCACCGTGCACAGTTCCCCGGTCTCCCCTCGGTCAGACCCCACACTCGGAGCACCGTGCCCAGTTCCCCGGTCTCCCCTCGGTCACTCGGAGCACCGTGCCCAGTTCCCCGGTCTCCCCACAGTCAGACCCCACACTCGGAGCACCGTGCACAGTTCCCTGGTCAGAACCACACTCGGAGCACCGTGCACAGTTCCCCGGTCTCCCCTCGGTCAGACCCTCACTCGGAGCACCGTGCACAGTTCCCTGGTCTACCCTCGGTCACTCGGAGCACCGTGCACAGTTCCCCGGTCTCCCATCGGTCACTCGGAGCACCGTGCACAGTTCCCCGGTCTCCCCTCGGTCAGACCCCACACTCGGAGCACCGTGCACAGTTCCCCGATCTCCCCTCGGTCACTCGGAGCACCGTACACAGTTCCCTGGTCAGACCCTCACTCGGAGCACCGTGCACAGTTCCCTGGTCAGACCCACACTCGTTGCACCGTGCACAGTTCCCCGGTCTCCCCTCGGTCAGACCCTCACTCGGAGCACCGTGCGCAGTTCCCCGGTCTCCCCTCGGTCAGACCCCACACTCGGAGCACCGTGCACAGTTCCCCGGTCTCCCCTCGGTCAGACCCTCACTCGGAGCACCGTACGCAGTTCCCCGGTCTCCCCTCGGTCAGACCCTCACTCGGAGCACCGTGCACAGTTCCCCGGTCTCCCCTCGGTCAGACCCTCACTCGGAGCACCGTGCACAGTTCCCCGGTCTCCCCTCGGTCAGATCCACACTCGGAGCACCGTGTACAGTTCCCCGGTCTCCCCTCGGTCAGACCCACACTCGGAGCACCGTGCCCAGTTCCCCGGTCTCCCCTCGGTCACTCGGAGCACCTTGCGCAGTTCCCCGGTCTCCCCTCGGTCAGACCCACACTCGGAGCACCGTGCCCAGTTCCCCGGTCTCCCCTCGGTCACTCGGAGCACCGTGCACAGTGCCCCGGTCTCCCCACGGTCAGACCCACACTCGGAGCACCGTGCACAGTTCCCCGGTCTCCCCTCGGTCAGATCCACACTCGGAGCACCGTGCACAGTTCCGCGGTCTCCCCTCAGTCACTCGCAGCTCCGTGCACAGTTCCCCGGTCTCCCCTCGGTCAGACCCACACTCGGAGCACCGTGCACAGTTCCCCGGTCTCCCCTCGGTCAGACCCCACACTCGGAGCACCGTGCACAGTTCCCCGATCTCCCCTCGGTCACTCGGAGCACCGTACACAGTTCCCTGGTCAGACCCTCACTCGGAGCACCGTGCACAGTTCCCTGGTCAGACCCACACTCGTTGCACCGTGCACAGTTCCCCGATCTCCCCTCGGTCACTCGGAGCACCGTACACAGTTCCCTGGTCAGACCCTCACTCGGAGCACCGTGCACAGTTCCCCGGTCTCCCCTCGGTCAGACCCTCACTCGGAGCACCGTGCACAGTTCCCTGGTCTCCCATCGGTCACTCGGAGCACCGTGCACAGTTCCCCGATCTCCACTCGGTCACTCGGAGCACCGTGCGCAGTTCCCCGGTCTCCCCTCGGTCTGACCCACACTCGTTGCAACGTGCGCAGTTCCCCGGTCTCCCCTCGGTCAGACCCTCACTCGGAGCACCGTGCGCAGTTCCCCGGACTCCCCTCGGTCACTCGGAGCACTGTGCACAGTTCCCCGGTCTCCCCTCGGTCAGACCCACACTCGGAGCACCGTGCACAGTTCCCCGGTCTCCCCTCGGTCACTCGGAGCACTGTGCACAGTTCCCCGGTCTCCCCTCGGTCACTCGGAGCACCGTGCGCAGTTCCCCAGTCTCCCCTCGGTCTGACCCACACTCGTTGCAACGTGCGCAGTTCCCCGCTCTCCCCTCGGTCAGACCCTCACTCGGACCACCGTGCACAGTTCCCCGGTCTCCCCTCGGTCACTCGCACCGTACACAGTTCCCCAGTCTCCGTATCCCCCTCGGTCACTCGGAGCACTGTGCCCAGTTCCCCGGTCTCCCCTCGGTCAGACCCACACTCGGAGCACCGTGCACAGTTCCCTGGTCAGACCCTCACTCGGAGCACCGTGCACAGTTCCCTGGTCAGACCCACACTCGGAGCACCGTGCGCAGTTCCCCGGTCTCCCCTCGGTCAGACCCTCACTCGGAGCACCGTGCGCAGTTCCCCGGTCTCCCCTCGGTCAGACCCTCACTCGGAGCACCGTGTACAGTTCCCCGGTCTCCCCTCGGTCACTCGGAGCACTGTGCCCAGTTCCCCGGTCTCCCCTCGGTCAGACCCACACTCGGAGCACCGTGCACAGTTCCCCGGTCTCCCCTCGGTCAGACCCACACTCGGAGCACCGTGCACAGTTCCCCGGTCTCCCCTCAGTCAGACCCTCACTCGGAGCACCGTGCGCAGCTCCCCAGTCTCCCCTCGGTCAGACCCTCACTCGGAGCACCGTGCACAGTTCCCCGGTCTCCCCTCGGTCACTCGGAGCACCGTGCACAGTTCCCCGGTCTCCCCTCGGTCACTCGGAGCACAGTGCACAGTTCCCCGGTCTCCCCTCGGTCACTCGGAGCACCGTGCACAGTTCCCCGGTCTCCCCTCGGTCACTCGGAGCACCGTGCACAGTTCCCCGGTCTCCCCTCGGTCACTCGGAGCACCGTGCACAGTTCCCCGGTCTCCCCTCGGTCACTCGGAGCACCGTGCACAGTTCCCCGGTCTCCCCTCGGTCACTCGGAGCACCGTGCACAGTTCCCCGGTCTCCCCTCGGTCACTCGGAGCACCGTGCACAGTTCCCCGGTCTCCCCTCGGTCACTCGGAGCACCGTGCACAGTTCCCCGGTCTCCCCTCGGTCACTCGGAGCACCGTGCACAGTTCCCCGGTCTCCCCTCGGTCACTCGGAGCACCGTGCACAGTTCCCCGGTCTCCCCTCGGTCACTCGGAGCACCGTGCACAGTTCCCCGGTCTCCCCTCGGTCACTCGGAGCACCGTGCACAGTTCCCCGGTCTCCCCTCGGTCACTCGGAGCACCGTGCGCAGTTCCCCGGTCTCCCCTCGGTCACTCGGAGCACCGTGCGCAGTTCCCCGGTCTCCCCTCGGTCACTCGGAGCACCGTGCGCAGTTCCCCGGTCTCCCCTCGGTCACTCGGAGCACCGTGCGCAGTTCCCCGGTCTCCCCTCGGTCACTCGGAGCACCGTGCGCAGTTCCCCGGTCTCCCCTCGGTCACTCGGAGCACCGTGCGCAGTTCCCCGGTCTCCCCTCGGTCACTCGGAGCACCGTGCGCAGTTCCCCGGTCTCCCCTCGGTCACTCGGAGCACCGTGCGCAGTTCCCCGGTCTCCCCTCGGTCACTCGGAGCACCGTGCGCAGTTCCCCGGTCTCCCCTCGGTCACTCGGAGCACCGTGCGCAGTTCCCCGGTCTCCCCTCGGTCACTCGGAGCACCGTGCGCAGTTCCCCGGTCTCCCCTCGGTCACTCGGAGCACCGTGCGCAGTTCCCCGGTCTCCCCTCGGTCACTCGGAGCACCGTGCGCAGTTCCCCGGTCTCCCCTCGGTCACTCGGAGCACCGTGCGCAGTTCCCCGGTCTCCCCTCGGTCACTCGGAGCACCGTGCTCAGTTCCCCGGTCTCCGTATCCCCCTCGGTTCGATGGGAGGGGAGACGGACCCTGCGAGTGTTAACCTATACCAGTGACAGTATCGTGTGGTCCTCCTCTCATTGAATCGGGTCAGATGTTGCCAAGCTGGAAGGTGAATGAATTGCCTCCCCTTCTGTTTGCTTCCTCAGACATCATTCACAAATACGTCCGGGATAAATACTCAAAGCGGTTCCCAGAGCTGGAATCGCTGGTTCCCAACGCACTGGATTATATCCGGACTGTGAAGGTCAGGCTCCCAGACTCTGTGTCCATCTGTCATCTCACCAGTGCTCTCCTCCATCCTCCTGTTCCACTCCCTCTCTCCCTCACCCCCTACACCCCTCACCCTCCTGTTCCAATCCCTCCCTCCCTATCTCCCTCACCCTCCTACAGCCCTCACCCTCCTGTTCCATCCCTCCCTCCCTATCTCCCTCACCCTCCTACAGCCCTTACCCTCCTGTTCCAATCCCTCCCTCCCTCTCCCCCTCACCCTCCTACACTCCTCACCCTCCTGTTCCAATCCCTCCCTCCCTATCTCCCTCACCCTCCTACACTCCTCACCCTCCTGTTCCAATCCCTCCCTCCCTATCTCCCTCACCCTCCTACACCCCTCACCCTCCTGTTCCAGTCCCTCCCTCCCTATCTCCCTCACCTCCTACACTCCTCACCCTCCTGTTCCAATCCCTCCCTCCCTATCTCCCTCACCCTCCTACACTCCTCACCCTCCTGCTCCAATCCCTCCCTCCCTATCTCCCTCACCCTCCTACACTCCTCACCCTCCTGTTCCAATCCCTCCCTCCCTCTCTCCCTCACCCTCCTATACTCCTCACCCTCTTGTTCCAATCCCTCCCTCCCTATCTCCCTCACCCTCCTACACCCCTCACCCTCCTGTTCCAATCCCTCCCTCACCCTCCTACACTCCTCACCCTCCTGTTCCAATCCCTCCCTCCCTATCTCCCTCACCCTCCTACACCCCTCACCCTCCTGTTCCAATCCCTCCCTCCCTATCTCCCTCACCCTCCTACACCCCTCACCCTCCTGTTCCAATCCCTCCCTCCCTATCTCCCTCACCCTCCTACACTCCTCACCCTCCTGTTCCAATCCTTCCCTCCCTATCCCCCTCACCCTCCTGTTCCAATCCCTCCCTCCCTATCCCCCTCACCTCCTACACTCCTCACCCTCCTGTTCCAATCCCTCCCTCACCCTCCTACACCCCTCACCCTCCTGTTCCAATCCCTCCCTATCTCCCTCACCCTCCTACACTCCTCACCCTCCTGTTCCAATCCCTCCCTCCCTATCTCCCTCACCCTCCTACACTCCTCACCTTCCTGTTCCAATCCCTCCCTCCCTATCTCCCTCACCTCCTACACCCCTCACCCTCCTGTTCCAATCCCTCCCTATCTCCCTCACCCTCCTACACTCCTCACCCTCCTGTTCCAATCCCTCCCTCCCTATCTCCCTCACCCTCCTACACCCCTCACCCTCCTGTTCCAATCCCTCCCTCCCTATCTCCGTCACCTCCTCGGAAATCTCCGGGCTCCTTCTCCTCCCATTCTCGCCTCCCCAGCGTTATTTTAAATTTCATGGTTTGCTCTCGGGATGCGGGTGTGGGACCTGAGCCAGATTTCTTGCCCCATCCCTAATTACCCGCAACGCAGGCCTCAGTGTCGGGCGTGGAGTCATGTGTAGGCCCGACTCCGTGAGGAAACCAGGATTCCTTCCGCGAAGGACAGTAGCAATCTATCCCCACGTGTTTAGTTTTAAAAACGACAACTTGGAACGATTATTCCAGGTTATTGACTGAATACGAACATCCCTCCCACCCCCAGTGGGTATTGAACTGGTGTCTGTCGGGGATTCTGGGCCGCTGGTTTAATTCCACCCGCACCCGTCACATCCTCCCCTCCCCCCCCCCCCCTGATCTCCGATGCCGTGCCTTGGCGAGGGGTGGCGTGATACTTTGCAACCCCCTCCCTGAACCTCCCTAACTCCCCTCCGCTACCTCGGGCAGGGCTGCACGGTTAGCCTCTTGCCAGCCGCAAGATGGCCGTCACTTGCCAGCTGGCCGCAAGATGGCCGCCAGCTGCAAGATGGCCGTCAGTTGCCAGCTGCAAGACGGCCGTCAGTTGCCAGCTGGCCACAAGATGGCCGCCAGCTGCAGGATGGCCGTCAGTTGCCAGTTGGCCACAAGATGGCCGCCAGCTGCAAGATGGCCGTCAGTTGCCAGTTGGCCACAAGATGGCCGCCAGCTGCAGGATGGCCGTCAGTTGCCAGTTGGCCACAAGATGGCCGCCAGCTGCAAGATGGCCGTCAGTTGCCAGTTGGCCACAAGATGGCCGCCAGCTGCAGGATGGCCGTCAGTTGCAAGATGGCCGCCGTGTGTATCCTGTTGGGCGAGCGAAGGCCGATGGGTGACCCCAGGGTTTGTGAGTCTTTGTCCGAACCTGCGGTTGCCTTGTCAAGCGGAGGCCGTTCACCCATCGATCCCCTTCCTCCCTCGGCGGTGAAAGTGTCTGATCGGATATGGTTCCCTCTGACCCTCGGCAGGAACTCGGCAACAGCCTGGACCGCTGCAAGAATAACGAGAACCTCCAGCAGATCCTCACAAACGCCACCATCATGGTGGTCAGTGTGACCGCGTCCACTACACAGGGGTAAGGGCGTCACACGAGTGCAATCACTCTCTCTCTGTCTGTCACTCTGTCTCTCTCTCTGTGTCTCTCTCTCTCTCTCTCTCTGTCTCTCTCTCTGTCTCTCTCTCTGTGTCTCTCTCTCTCTCTCTCTCTGTCTCTCTCTCTGTGTCTCTCTCTCTCTCTCTCTCTCTCTCTCTCCCCCTGCCTCCCCCCCCTCTCTCCCCCTGCCTCCCCCCCCTCTCTCCCCCTGCCTCCCCCCCCTCTCTCCCCCTGCCTCCCCCCCCCTCTCCCCCTGCCTCCCCCCCCCTCTCCCCCTGCCTCCCCCCCCTCTCTCCCCCTGCCTCCCCCCCTCTCCCCCTGCCTCCCCCCCTCTCTCCCCCTGCCTCCCCCCCCTCTCTCCCCTGCCTCCCCCTGCCTCCCCCCCCTCTCTCCCCCTGCCTCCCCCCCCT
>NW_028270187.1:394533-397033 GCF_037043375.1 Chiloscyllium plagiosum | reverse complement strand
TCCCCCCCCTCTCTCTCTGTCCCCCCCCTCTCTCTCTGTCCCCCCCCTCTCTCTCTGTCCCCCCCCTCTCTCTCTGTCCCCCCCCTCTCTCTCTGTCCCCCCCCTCTCTCTCTGTCCCCCCCCCTCTCTCTCTGTCCCCCCCCCTCTCTCTCTGTCCCCCCCCTCTCTCTCTGTCCCCCCCCCCTCTCTCTCTGTCCCCCTCCCTCTCTCTCTGTCCCCCTCCCTCTCTCTCTGTCCCCCTCCCTCTCTCTCTGTCCCCCTCCCTCTCTCTCTGTCCCCACCCCTCTCTCTCTGTCCCCCTCCCTCTCTCTCTGTCCCCCTCCCTCTCTCTCTGTCCCCCTCCCTCTCTCTCTGTCCCCCTCCCTCTCTCTCTGTCCCCCTCCCTCTCTCTCTGTCCCCCTCCCTCTCTCTCTGTCCCCCTCCCTCTCTCTCTGTCCCCCTCCCTCTCTCTCTGTCCCCCTCCCTCTCTCTCTGTCCCCCCCCCTCTCTCTCTGTCCCCCCCCTCTCTCTCTGTCCCCCCCCTCTCTCTCTGTCCCCCCCCTCTCTCTCTGTCCCCCCCCTCTCTCTCTGTCCCCCCCCTCTCTCTCTGTCCCCTCCCCTCTCTCTCTGTCCCCCCCCTCTCTCTCTGTCCCCCCCCCTCTCTCTCTGTCCCCCCCTCTCTCTCTGTCCCCCCCCCCTCTCTCTCTGTCCCCCCCCTCTCTCTCTCTGTCCCCCCCCTCTCTCTCTGTTCCCCCCCCTCTCTCTCTGTCCCCCCCCTCTCTCTCTGTCCCTCTCTCTCTCTGTCCCTCTCTCTCTGTCCCTCTCTCTCTCTGTCCCTCTCTCTCTCTGTCCCTCTCTCTCTGTCCCTCTCTCTCTCTGTCCCTCTCTCTCTCTGTCCCTCTCTCTCTCTGTCCCCCTCCCTCTCTCTCTGTCCCCCTCCCTCTCTCTCTGTCCCCCTCCCTCTCTCTCTGTCCCCCTCTCTCTCTCTCTGTCCCCCTCTCTCTCTCTCTGTCCCCCTCCCTCTCTCTCTCTGTCCCCCTCCCTCTCTCTCTCTGTCCCCCCCCTCTCTCTCTGTCCCTCTCTCTCTCTGTCCCCCTCCCTCTCTCTCTGTCCCTCTCTCTCTCTCTCTCTCTCTCTCTGTCCCCCTCCCTCTCTCTCTCTGTCCCCCTCCCTCTCTCTGTCCCCCCTCTCTCCCCGTCCCTCACCCTTACCCGACCAGGGGAAGTGTGCTGTGTGTGCCTTATTACCCACTGTGTTGGCCTGTTCACTCCCTCCGTCACCCTGTGACAGACACAGGGAGCAGGAGTGAGACTGTTCGGCCCGTCAGGAGCAGTTCTGGAGCGCACCCCCCCCGCCGTGTCCCTCTGGTGGTCCTGAAGCCCTGGCGCCCGGGCTGTCTGTCTGACCTCACCCCGTCCTCTCTCTCTCTCTCTTTCTCTCTCTGTCCCCCTCCCGCCCTGATGCCCTGCAGGTGGGTTACGAGCTGAAGGAGGAGATCGAGAGGAAGTTTGACAAGTGGCAGGAGCCTCCCCCCGTGAAGCAGGTGAAACCTCTGCCTGCCCCCCTGGACGGTCAGCGCAAGAAGAGGGGAGGCCGGAGGTGAGGGAGGGGCTGGCGCGGGGGCAAGGGTGGGGGGGCAGATAGAGAGTGTGGGAGAGAGGGGGAGAGAGAGGCAGGACGAAGGTGGTCAGGGGGAGGAGGGGGGAGTGCGGGATAATGTGGGTCAGTCTGTATGGGGGGGGGGGTTAATGTGTGACCCTGAGGGGGTCAGTGAGACGGACTAACTGCAGAGTTGCATCAGTTGTGAGCGAGAAGCCAAAGAAACTGGGAGGGAGATTCAGACACTAAGCACGAAGGAGGAGTGTCTGTCTGTGTCTGTCTGTGTGTGTGTAAGTAAGTCAGTCTCTGTGCGTGTGTGTCTCTGTGTGCACATCAGAGTGTGTGCGTACGTGCGCGTGTCTGTGTAAGTCAGAGTCTGTCTGTGTGTCTCTGTGTAAGTCAGTGTCTGTGTGTGTTAGTGTCTGTGTGTAAGTCAGAGTCTGTGTGTGAGTGTCACTGTGTGTGTCCCCGTCTGTGTGTAAGTCAGAGTCTGTGTGTGTGTGTGTGTAATTCAGAGTCTGTTTGTGTTACAGTGTGTGTAAGTCAGAGTCAGTGTGTAAGTCAGTCAGTGTGTAAGTCAGTCAGTGTGTGTGTCTGTGTGTAAGTCAGTCTGCATGTGTGTTAGTGTCTGTGTGTAAGTCAGTCTGCGTGTGTGTGTAAGTCAGTCTGCGTGTGTGTGTAAGTCAGTCTGCGTGTGTGTGTGTAATTCAGTGTGTGTGTGTGTGTAATTCAGTGTGTGTGTGTGTGTAATTCAGTGTGTGTGTGTGTAATTCAGTGTGTGTGTAATTCAGTGTGTGTGTGTGTAATTCAGTGTGTGTGTGTGTAATTCAGTGTGTGTGTGTGTAATTCAGTGTGTGTGTGTGTGTAATTCAGTGTGTGTGTGTGTGTGTAATTCAGTGTGTGTGTGTGTGTGTGTAATTCA
>NW_028270187.1:266897-394033 GCF_037043375.1 Chiloscyllium plagiosum | reverse complement strand
GGAATGGGATAGTTTGGGTCAGGTGGGCTTCAAATTGTTGTCCCCGAGCTGTGGAACTATCGAGGGGGTGAAGGGCCCATACTGCGCTGGAATGTTCTATGATTGGAACAGGATGGTGAGGATTGTAGGAGGTGACGGAGATAGGGAGGGAGGGATTGGAACAGGAGGGTGAGGGAGATAGGGAGGGAGGGAGGGATTGGAACAGGAGGGTGAGGGAGGGATTGGAACAGGAGGGTGAGGAGTGTAGGAGGTGACGGAGATAGGGAGGGAGGGATTGGAACAGGGGGTGAGGGGTGTAGGAGGGATGAGGGAGATAGGGAGGGAGGGATTGGAACAGGAGGGTGAGGAGTGTAGGAGGTGACGGAGATAGGCGGGAGGATTGGAACGGGGGTGAGGGGTGTAGGAGGGTGAGGAAGATAGGGAGGGAGGGATTGGAACAGGAGGGTGAGGAGTGTAGGAGAGGATGAGGGAGATAGGGAGGGAGGGATTGGAAAGGAGGTGAGGAGTGTAGGAGGTGAGGGAGATAGGGAGGGAGGGATTGGAACAGGAGGGTGAGGAGGTGTAGGAGGGTGAGGGAGATAGGGAGGGAGGGATTGGAACAGGAGGGCTGAGGTGTGTAGGAGGGTGAGGGAGATAGGGAGGGAGGGATTGGAACAGGAGGGTGAGGAGTGTAGGAGGGTGAGGAGATAGGAGGGAGGGATTGGAACAGGAGGGTGAGGATTGTAGGAGGGTGAGGGATAGGGAGGAGGGATTGGAACAGGAGGGTGAGGGTGTAGGAGGGTGAGGGAGATAGGGAGGGAGGGATTGGAACAGGAGGGTGAGGGGTGTAGGGGTGAGGGAGATAGGGAGGGAGGGATTGGAACAGGAGGGTGAGGAGTGTAGGAGGGGAGGGAGGGAGGGGATTGGAACAGGAGGGTGAGGAGTGTAGGAGGGTGAGGGAGATAGGGGGGAGGGATTGGAACAGGAGGGTGAGGGAGATAGGGAGGGAGGGATTGGATCAGGAGGGTGAGGGGTGTAGGCGGGTGAGGGAGATAGGGAGGGAGTGGAAACAGGAGGGTGAGGGAGATAGGGAGGGAGGGATTGGAACAGGAGGGTGAGGAGTGTAGGAGGGTGAGGGGGGTAGGGAGGAGGGATTGGAACAGGAGGGTGAGGGAGATAGGGAGGGAGGGATTGGAACAGGAGGGTGAGGAGTGTAGGAGGGTGAGGGGGGTAGGGAGGGAGGGATTGGAACAGGAGGGTGAGGGAGATAGGGAGGGAGGGATTGGAAAAGGAGGGTGAGGGGTGTAGGGGGTGAGGGGGATAGGGAGGGAGGGATTGGAACAGGAGGGTGAGGAGTGTAGGAGGGTGAGGGAGATAGGGAGGGAGGGAATGGAAGGAGGGTGAGGAGTGTAGGAGGGTGAGGGAGATAGGGAGGGAGGGATTGGAACAGGAGGGTGAGGAGTGTCGGAGGGTGAGGGAGATAGGGAGGGAGGGATTGGACAGGAGGGTGAGGGAGATAGGGAGGGAGGGATTGGAACAGGGAGGGTGAGGGAGATAGGGAAGGAGGGATTGGAAAGGAGGGTGAGGGAGATAGGGAGGGAGGGATTGGAACAGGAGGGTGAGGGAGATAGGGAGGGAGGGATTGGAACAGGAGGGTGAGGAGTGTAGGAGGGTGAGGGAGATAGGGAGGGAGGGATTGGAACAGGAGGGTGAGGAGTGGTGGAGGGTGAGGGAGATAGGGAGGGAGGGATGGAACAGGAGGGGTGAGGGAGATAGGGAGGGAGGGATTGGAACAGGAGGGAGGAGTGTAGGAGGGTGAGGGAGGTAGGGAGGGAGGGATGGAAAAGGAGGGCGAGGAGTGTAGGAGGGTGAGGGAGTAGGGAGGAGGGATTGGAACAGGAGGGTGAGGAGTGTAGGAGGGTGAGGGAGATAGGGAGGGAGGGATTGGAACAGGAGGGTGAGGAGTGTAGGAGGGTGAGGGGATAGGGAGGGGAGGATTGGAACAGGAGGGTGAGGGAGATAGGGAGGGAGGGATTGGAACAGGAGGGTGAGGGTGAGGGAGGAGGGAGGGATGGAACAGGAGGGTGAGGAGTGTAGGAGGGTGAGGGAGATAGGGAGGGAGGGATTGGAACAGGGGGTGAGGAGTGTAGGAGGGTGAGGGAGATAGGGAGGGAGGGATGGAACAGGAGGGTGAGGAGTGTAGGAGGGTGAGGGAGATAGGGAGGGAGGGATTGGAACAGGAGGGTGAGGAGTGTAGGAGGGTGAGGGAGATAGGGAGAGGAGGGATTGGAACAGGAGGGTGAGGGAGATAGGGAGGGAGGGATTGGAACAGGAGGGTGAGGGAGATAGGGAGGGAGGGATTGGAACAGGAGGCGTGAGGAGTGTAGGAGGGTGAGGGAGATAGGGAGGGAGGGATTGGAACAGGAGGGTGAGGAGTGTAGGAGGGTGAGGGAGATAGGGAGGGAGGGATTGGAACAGGAGGGTGAGGGAGATAGGGAGGGAGGGATTGGAACAGGAGGGCGAGGATTGTGATCTCAAATAAACCTCCTGCTCTCGGATGCTGCCTGACTGCTGTCTTTCCCAGCACCACGCTCTCACTCTGCAGGATGTGTCAGCTCATCGACAGGGCACTGCCACCACACGTGGGGACGGTCACCCACTTCATATGCGCAGACAAGAATGCCCCAAGGCACGCTGCGTGAACCGTAAATCCCGACGGTGTGGAAACAGGCCACTTCGCCCGACCAGTCCACACCGACTTGACATACACAACTGCACAGAATCACTGGGCGCAAACTGGTCACCAAGATCCGTAACCCATGAGGACGGTCTCAACTGGCCTTGGGTTCAGGTCGCGCTACACAACACTGTGCTGTATCTGTAAGATCTTCCGAAATGTCCTGCTTTGACACAATCACCTCAACAAATTGTTGCGATCGCTCGACCTTAATTAGTTTGCAGAATTTCGTGTTACTTATTACTTTAAGACCCTTGGCAGGTGACTTGTGTACCTATCGTGTTATTCCAGTCAAATGAAAGTGAAAGGAATGGTGCATGCTGTAGATCAGGAGCAGGGGGAGGGGTTGCTGCGGGTCTGACCAAACAAAATCAGTGTTACATTTCGAGTCCAGTGACCCACCCTCTGGTCTGTCTTCACAGATCGATCAGACCTTCTGTCTCCAGCACCACTTCCTTTTCATTTTATTTTGTGTAATTATCTCTCTGCCTCATTTAATCAGAGTTTAGGTCAACCCTTCACTTGTTATTCAGCTGTTTACTCACAATGTCTAACACCCTTGGTCATAGAGTCACAGAGATGCACAACGTGGAAACAGACCCTTCGGTCCAACCCGTCCATGCTGACCCAGATATCCCAACCCAATCTAGTCCCCACCTGTCAGCACCCGGCCATATCCCTCCAAACCCCTTCCTATTCATATACCCATCCAAATGCCTCTTAAATGTTGCAATTGTACCAGCCTCCACCACATCCTCTGGCAGCTCATTCCACACACGTACCACCCTCTGTAGGAAAAAGTTGCCCCTTAGGTCTCATTTATATCTTTCCCCTCTCACCCTAAACCCTATGCCCCTCTAGTTCTGGGCTCCCCCACCCCAGGGAAAAGACTTTGTCTATTTATCCTATCCATGCCCCTCATGATTTTATAAACCTCTATAAGGTCACCCTCAGCCTCCGACACTCCAGGGAAAACAGCCCCAGCCTGTTCAGCCTCTCCCTGTAGCTCAGATCCTCCAACCCTGGCAAACATCCTTGTAAATCTTTTCTGAACCCTTTCGCGTTCCGCAACATCTTTCCGATAGGAAGGAGACCAGAATTGCACGCAATGTTCCATGGTCAGAGACGTCTTATTTAACTGGCCACTCACACCATTTGCATGATCTTTTCAACTCTCTGCCCAGAAATTCTGCGTTTGTGTGTGTTTCTCTCCCACTTCACCTGACCAAGAGGCCCCGCTCTGAAAGTTTGTGATTTCAAATCAACTTGTTGGGCGATAACCTGGCATCATTTGACCTTGTGGGAGAGGGCGAGGGGTCAGATTGGTGGCTCAGTGGTTGGAGCTGGGTTTAATTCCAGCCTCGGGGCAACCGGCCGTGTGCGGTTTGCACACTCTCCCCAAATCTGCGTGGGTTTCCTCCGGGCGCTCCAGTTTCCTTCCAAGGATGTGCAGATCAGGTGGCTTGGCCAAGCGAAATTGCACAAAGTGTCCAGGGGAAAGGTCAGTTTACAACGATAAGATGGGATGCTTGTTGGGAGGGTTGACGCGTACCTGATTGGGAAGGAGGGAATCCGAGGATTTGGAGGCAGCGACAGCCAATATTTTAAAGGATTTCGGGATGATAAGCAGCTGGGAAGGGAATTCGTTTAAATGGAAACTTTAACAGATACCGGGGAGTGAGTTACAGTTTGGAAACAAATCGAGGGGTTCGGGGAGGGTTATATACAGAATAACAGATACCCCGGGAGGGAGTTACAGACTGGAATCTAATCGAGGGGTTCGGGGTGGTTTATATACAGAATAACAGATCCCCCGGGAGGGAGTTACAGACTGGAATCTAATCGAGGGGTTCGGGGTGGGGGTTATATACAGAATAACAGATACCCCGGGAGGGAGTTACAGACTGGAATCTAATCGAGGGGTTCAGGGTGGTTTATATACAGAATAACAGATACACCGGGAGGGAGTTACAGACTGGAATCTAATCGAGGGGTTCAGGGTGGTTTATATGCAGAATAACAGATACCCCGGGAGGGAGTTACAGACTGGAATCTAATCGAGGGGTTCGGGGTGGTTTATATACAGAATAACAGATACCCCGGGAGGAAGTTACAGACTGGAATCTAATCGAGGGGTTCGGGGTGGTTTATATAGAGAATAACAGATACCCGGGAGGGAATTACAGACTGGAATCTAATCGAGGGGTTCGGGGTGGTTTATATACAGAATAACAGATACCCGGGAGGGAATTAGAGACTGGAATCTAATCGAGGGGTTCGGGGTGGTTTATATACAGAATAACAGATATCCCGGGAGGGAGTTACAGACTGGAATCTAATCGAGGGGTTCGGGGTGGTTTATATACAGAATAACAGATACCCCGGGAGGGAATTACAGACTGGAATCTAATCGAGGGGTTCGGGGTGTGGTGTATATACAGAATAACAGATACACCAGGCGGGAGTTACAGACTGGAATCTAATCGAGGGATTCGGGGTGGTTTATATACAGAATAACAGATACCCAGGAGGGAGTTACAGATGGAATCTAATCAAGGGGTTCGGGGTGGTTCATATACAGAATAACAGATACCCGGGAGGGAGTTACAGACTGGAATCTAACCGAAGTGTTCGGGGTGGGGTTTATATACAGAATAACAGATACCCGGGAGGGAGTTACAGACTGGAATCTAATCGAGGGGTTCGGGGTGGTTTATATACAGAATAACAGATACCCCGGGAGGGAGTTACAGACTGGAATCCCATCGAGGGGTTCGGGGTGGTTTATATACAGAATAACAGATACCCCGGGAGGGTGTTACAGACTGGAATCTAATCGAGGGGTTCGGGGTGGTTCATATACAGAATAACAGATACCCCAGAAGGGAGTTACAGACTGGAATCTAATCGAGGGGTTCGGGGTGGTTTATATACAGAATAACAGATACCCGGGAGGGAGTTACAGACTGGAATCTAATCGAGGGGTTCGGGGTGGTTTATATACAGAATAACAGATACCCCGGGAGGGAGTTACAGACTGGAATCTAATCGAGGGACTCGGGGTGGTTTATATACAGAATAACAGATACCCCGGGGAGGGAGTTACAGACTGGAATCTAATCGAGGGGTTCGGGGTGGTTTATATACAGAATAACAGATACCCCGGGAGGGAGTTACAGACTGGAATCTAATCGAGGGGTTCGGGGTGGATTATATACAGAATAACAGATACCCCGGGAGGGAGTTACAGACTGGAATCTAATCGAGGGGTTCGGGGGGGTTTAATATACAGAATAACAGACAGCCAGGGAGGGAGTTACAGACTGGAATCTAATCGAGGGGTTCGGGGTGGTTTATATACAGAATAACAGACACCCCGGGAGGGAGTTACAGACTGGAATCTAATCGAGGGGTTCGGGATGGGGTTTATATACAGAATAACAGATACCCCGGGAGGGAGTTACAGACTGGAATCTAATCGAGGGGTTCGGGGGGGTTTAATATACAGAATAACAGATACCCGGGAGGGAGTTACAGACTGGGATCTAATCGAGGGGTTCAGGGGAGCTTATATACAGAATAACAGATACCTGGGAGGGAGTTACAGACTGGAATCTAATCGAGGAGTTCGTGGTGGTTTATATACAGAAAAACACTCACCCCAGGAGTGAGTTACAGACCGGAATCGAATTGAGGGGATCGAGGTGGTTTATATACAGAAAAACAGATATCCCGGGAGGCAGTTACAGACTGGAATCTAATCGAGGGGTTCAGGGTGGTTTATATACAGAATAACAGATACTCGGGAGGGAGTTACAGACTGGAATCTAATCGAGGGGTTCGGGGTGGGGTTTATATACAGAATAACAGATACCCCGGGAGGGAGTTGCAGACTGGAATCTAATCGAGGGGATCGGGGTGGTTTATATACAGAATAACAGATACTCGGGAGGGAGTTACAGACTGGAATCTAATCGAGGGGTTCGGGGTGGTTTATATACAGAATAACAGATACCCCGGGAGGGAGTTACAGACTGGAATCTAATCGACGGGTTCAGGGTGGTTTATATACAGAATAACAGATACCCGGGAGGGAGTTACAGACTGGAATCTAATCGAGGTGTTCGGGTGGTTTATATACAGAATAACACATACCCCGGGAGGGGGTTACAGACTGGAATCTAATCGAGGGGATCGGGGTGGTTAATACACAGAATAACAGATACCCCGGGAGGGAATAACAGACTGGAATCTAATCGAGGGGTTCGGGGAGGTTTATATACAGAATAACAGATACCCCGGGAGGGAATAACAGTCTGGAATCTAATCGAGGGGTTCGGGGTGGTTTATATACAGAATAACAGATACCCGGGAGGGAATAACAGACTGGAATCTAATCGAGGGGTTCGGGGGGGTTTATATACAGAATAACAGATACCCGGGAGGGAATAACAGACTGGAATCTAATCGAGGGGTTCGGGGGGGTTTATATACAGAATAACAGATACCCGGGAGGGAATAACAGACTGGAATCTAATCGAGGGGTTCGGGGGGGTTTATATACAGAATAACAGATACCCCGGGAGGGGGTTACAGACTGGAATCTAATCCAGGGGTTCGCGGTGGTTTATATACAGAATAACAGATACCCCGGGAGGGAGTTACAGACTGGGATCTAATCGAGGGGTTCGGGTGGTTTATATACAGTATAACAGATACCCCAGGAGTGAGTTACAGACTGGGATCTAAACGAGGGGTTCGGGTTGGTTTATATAAAGAATAACAGATACCCGGGAGGGAGTTAACGACTGGAATCTAATCGAGGGGTTCAGGGTGGTTTATATACAGAATAACAGATACCCGGGAGGGAGTTACAGACTGGAATCTAATCGAGGGGTTCGGGGTGGGGTTTATATACAGACTAACAGACACCCGGGAGGGAGTTACAGACTGGAATCTAATCGAGGGGTTCGGGGTGGATTATATACAGAAGAACAGATACCCCGGGAGGGAGTTACAGACTGGAATCTCATCGAGGGGTTCGGGGTGGTTTATATACAGAATAACAGATACCCCGGGAGGGAGTTACAGACTGGAATCTAATCGAGGGGTTCGGGGTGGTTTATATACAGAATAACAGATACCCCGGGAAGGTGTTACAGACTGGAATCTAATCGAGGGGTTCGGGGTGGTTCATATACAGAATAACAGATACCCCGGAAGGGAGTTACACACTGGAATCTAATCGAGGGGTTCGGGGTGGTTTATATACAGAATAACAGATACCCCAGGAGTGAGTTACAGACTGGGATCTAAACGAGGGGTTCGGGTTGGTTTATATAAAGAATAACAGATACCCGGGAGGGAGTTACCGACTGGAATCTAATCGAGGGGTTCAGGGTGGTTTATATACAGAATAACAGATACCCGGGAGGGAGTTACAGACTGGAATCTAATCGAGGGGTTCGGGGTGGGGTTTATATACAGACTAACAGACACCCGGGAGGGAGTTACAGACTGGAATCTAATCGAGGGGTTCGGGGTGGTTTATATACAGAATAACAGATACCCCGGGAGGGAGTTACAGACTGGAATCTAATCGAGGGGTTCGGGGTGGTTTATATACAGAATAACAGATACCCCGGGAGGGTGTTACAGACTGGAATCTAATCGAGGGGTTCGGGGTGGTTCATATACAGAATAACAGATACCCCGGAAGGGAGTTACACACTGGAATCTAATCGAGGGGTTCGGGGTGGTTTATATACAGAATAACAGATACCCGGGAGGGAGTTACAGACTGGAATCTAATCGAGGGGTTCGGGGTGGTTTATATACAGAATAACAGATACCCCGGGAGGGAGTTCCAGACTGGAATCTAATCGAGGGGTTCGGGGTGGTTCATATACAGAATAACAGATACCCCGGAAGGGAGTTACACACTGGAATCTAATCGAGGGGTTCGGGGTGGTTTATATACAGAATAACAGATACCCGGGAGGGAGTTACAGACTGGAATCTAATTGAGGGGATCGAGGTGGTTTATATACAGAATAACAGATACCCCGGGAGGGGGTTACAGACTGGAATCTAATCCAGGGGTTCGCGGTGGTTTATATACAGAATAACAGATACCCCGGGAGGGAGTTACAGACTGGAATCTAATTGAGGGGTTCGGGGTGGTTTATATACAGAATAACAGATACCCCGGGAGGGAGTTCCAGACTGGAATCTAATCGAGGGGTTCGGGGTGGTTTATATACAGAATAACAGATACCCCAGGAGTGAGTTACAGACTGGGATCTAAACGAGGGGTTCGGGTTGGTTTATATAAAGAATGACAGATACCCGGGAGGGAGTTACCGACTGGAATCTAATCGAGGGGTTCAGGGTGGTTTATATACAGAATAACAGATACCCGGGAGGGAGTTACAGACTGGAATCTAATCGAGGGGTTCGGGGTGGGGTTTATATACAGACTAACAGACACCCGGGAGGGAGTTACAGACTGGAATCTAATCGAGGGGTTCGGGGTGGTTTATATACAGAATAACAGATACCCCGGGAGGGAGTTACAGACTGGAATCTAATCGAGGGGTTCGGGGTGGTTTATATACAGAATAACAGATACCCCGGGAGGGTGTTACAGACTGGAATCTAATCGAGGGGTTCGGGGTGGTTCATATACAGAATAACAGATACCCCGGAAGGGAGTTACACACTGGAATCTAATCGAGGGGTTCGGGGTGGTTTTTATACAGAATAACAGATACCCGGGAGGGAGTTACAGACTGGAATCTAATCGAGGGGTTCGGCGTGGTTTATATACAGAATAACAGATACCCCGGGAGGGAGTTCCAGACTGGAATCTAATCGAGGGGTTCGGGGTGGTTCATATACAGAATAACAGATACCCCGGAAGGGAATAACAGACTGGAATCTAATCGAGGGGTTCGGGGTGGTTTATATACAGAATAACATCTCCCCCGGGGGGGAGTTACAGACTGGAATCTAATCGAGGGGTTCGGGATGGTTTATATACAGAATAACAGATACCCCGGGTGGGAGTTACAGACTGGAATCTAATTGAGGGTTTCGGGGTGGGGTTTATATACAGAATAACAGATACCCGGGAGGGAATAACAGACTGGAATCTAATCGAGGGGTTCAGGGTGGGGGTTATATACAGAATAACAGATACCTGGGAGGGAGTTACAGACTGGAATCTAATCGAGGGGTTCGGGGGGGTTTATATACAGAATAACAGATACCCCGGGAGGGAGTTACAGACTAGAATCTAATCGAGGGGTTCGGGGTGGGGTTTATATACAGAATAACAGATACCCCGGGAGGGAGTTACAGACTGGAATCTCAACGAGGCGTTCGGGGGGGGGTTTATATACAGAATAACAGATATCCCGGGAGGGAGTTACAGACTAGAATCTAATCGAGGGGTTCGGGGTGGGGTTTATATACAGAATAACAGATACCCCGGGAGGGAGTTACAGACTGGAATCTATTCGAGGGGTTCAGGGTGGGGTTTATATACAGAATAACAGATACCTGGGAGGGAGATACAGACTGGAATCTAATCGAGGGGTTCGGGGGGGTTTATATACAGAATAACAGATACCCCGGGAGGGAGTTACAGACTGGAATCTCATCGAGGGGTTCGACGTGGTTTATATACAGAATAACAGATACCTCGGGAGGGAGTTACAGATGAGAATCTAATCGAGGTGTTCGCGGTGGTTTATATACAGAATAACAGATACCTGGGAGGGAGTTACAGACTGGAATCTAATCGATGTGTTCGGGGTGGTTATATACAGAATAACAGATACCCCGGGAGGGAGTTACAGACTGGAATCTAATCAAGGTGTTCGGGGTGGTTTATATACAGAGTAACAGATACCCCGGGAGGGAGTTACAGACTGGAATCTAATCGAGGGGTTCGGGGTGGTTTATATACAGAGTAACAGATACCCCGGGAGGGAGTTACAGACTGGAATCTAATCGAGGGGTTCGGGGTGGGGTTTATATACAGAATAACAGATACCTGGGAGGGAGTTACAGACTGGAATTTAATCAAGGGGTTCGGGGTGGTTTATATGCAGAATAACAGACACTCGGGAGGGAGTTACAGACTGGAATCTAATCGAGGGGTTCGGGGTGGTTTATATACAGAATAACAGATACCCCGGGAGGGAGTTACAGACCGGAATCTAATCGAGGGGTTCGGGGTGGTTTATATACAGAATAACAGATACCCCGGGAGGGAGTTACAGACTGGAATCTAATCGAGGGGTTCGGTGTGGTTTATATACAGAATAACAGATACCCGGGAGGGAATAACAGACTGGAATCTAATCGAGGGGTTCGGGGGGGTTTATATACAGAATAACAGATACCCGGGAGGGAATAACAGACTGGAATCTAATCGAAGGGTTCGGGGGGGTTTATATACAGAATAACAGATACCCGGGAGGGAATAACAGACTGGAATCTAATCGAGGGGTTCGGGGGGGTTTATATACAGAATAACAGATATCCCGGGAGGGAGTTACAGACTAGAATCTAATCGAGGGGTTCGGGGTGGTTTATATACAGAATAACAGATACTCGGGAGGGATTTACAGACTGGAATCTAATCGAGGGGTTCGGGGTGGTTTATATATAGAAAAACAGATACCCCGGGAGGGAGTTACAGACTGGAATCTAATCCAGGGGTTCGCGGTGGTTTATATACAGAATAACAGATACCCCGGGAGGGAGTTACAGACTGGAATCTAATTGAGGGGATCGAGGTGGTTTATATACAGAATAGCAGATACCCCGGGAGGGAGTTACAGACCGGAATCTAATCAAGGGGTTCAGGGTGGTTTATATACAGAATAACAGATACCCCAGGAGTGAATTACAGACTGGGATCTAAACGAGGGGTTCGGGTTGGTTTATATAAAGAATAACAGATACCCGGGAGGGAGTTACCGACTGGAATCTAATCGAGGGGTTCAGGGTGGTTTATATACAGAATAACAGATACCCCGGGAGGGAATAACAGACTGGAATCTAATCGAGGGGTTCGGGGGGGTTTATATACAGAATAACAGATATCCCGGGAGGGAGTTACAGACTAGAATCTAATCGAGGGGTTCAGGGTGGTTTATATACAGAATAACAGATACCCCGGGGAGGGAGTTACAGACTGGAATCTAATCGAGGTGTTCGGGGTGGTTTATATACAGAATAACAGACACCCCGGGAGGGAGTTACAGACTGGAATCTAATCGAGGTGTTCGGGGTGGTTTATATACAGAATAACAGATACCCCGGGAGGGAGTTACAGACTGGAATCTAATCGAGGGGTTCGGGGTGGTTTATATACAGAATAACAGATACCCCGGGAGGGAGTTACAGACTGGAATCTAATTGAGGGGTTCGGGGTGGTTTATATACAGAATAACAGACACCCCGGGAGGGAGTTACAGACTGGAATCTAATCGAGGGGTTCGGGGTGGTTTATATACAGAATAACAGATACCCCGGGAGGGAATAACAGACTGGAATCTAATCGAGGGGTTCGGGGTGGTTTATATACAGAATAACAGATACCCCGGGAGGGAGTTACAGACTCGAATCCAATCGAGGGGTTCGGGGTGGTTTATATACAGAATAACAGATACCCGGGAGGGAGTTACAGACTGGAATCTAATCGAGGGGTTCGGGGTGGTTTATATACAGAATAACAGATACCCGGGAGGGAGTTACAGACTGGAATCCAATCGAGGGGTTCGGGGTGGGGTTTATATACAGACTAACAGACACCCGGGAGGGGGTTACAGACTGGAATCTAATTGAGGGGTTCGGGGTGGGGTTTATATACAGAATAACAGATACCCCGGGAGGGAGTTACAGACTGGAATCTAATCGAGGGGTTCGGGGTGGGGTTTATATACAGAAGAACAGATACCCCGGGAGGGAGTTACAGACTGGAATCTCATCGAGGGGTTCGGGGTGGTTTATATACAGAATAACAGATACCCCGGGAGGGAGTTACAGACTGGAATCTAATCGAGGGGTTCGGGGTGGTTTATATACAGAAGAACAGATACCCCGGGAGGGAGTTACAGACTGGAATCTAATCGAGGGGTTCGGGGTGGTTTATATACAGAATAACAGATACCCCGGGAGGGAGTTACAGACTGGAATCTAATCGAGGGGTTCGGGGTGGTTTATATACATAATAACAGATACCCCGGGAAGGAGTTACAGACTGGAATCTAATCGAGGGGTTCGGGGTGGTTTATATACAGAATAACAGATACCCCGGGAGGGAGTTCCAGACTGGAATCTAATCGAGGGGTTCGGGGTGGTTCATATACAGAATAACGGATACCCCGGAAGGGAATAACAGACTGGAATCTAATCGAGGTGTTCGGGGTGGTTTATATACAGAATAACATCTCCCCCGGGGGGGAGTTACAGACTGGAATCTAATCGAGGGGTTCGGGATGGTTTATATACAGAATAACAGATACCCGGGAGGGAGTTACAGACTGGAATCTAATTGAGAGTTTCGGGGTGGGGTTTATATACAGAATAACAGATACCCGGGAGGGAATAACAGACTGGAATCTAATCGAGGGGTTCGGGGTGGGGGTTATATACAGAATAACAGATACCTGGGAGGGAGTTACAGACTGGAATCTAATCGAGGGGTTCGGGGGGGTTTATATACAGAATAACAGATACCCCGGGAGGGAGTTACAGACTGGAATCTCATCGAGGGGTTCGGGGGGGTTCATATACAGAATAACAGATATCCCGGGAGGGAGTTACAGACTAGAATCTAATCGAGGGGTTCGGGGTGGGGTTTATATACAGAATAACAGATACCCCGGGAGGGAGTTACAGACTGGAATCTATTCGAGGGGTTCAGGGTGGGGTTTATATACAGAATAACAGATACCCCGGGAGGGAGTTACAGACTGGAATCTAATCGAGGGGTTCGGGGGGGTTTATATACAGAATAACAGATACCCCGGGAGGGAGTTACAGACTGGAATCTCATCGAGGGGTTCGGCGTGGTTTATATACAGAATAACAGATACCTCGGGAGGGAGTTACAGATGAGAAGCTAATCGAGGTGTTCGGGGTGGTTTATATACAGAATAACAGATACCTGGGAGGGAGTTACAGACTGGAATCTAATCCAGGGGTTCGCGGTGGTTTATATACAGAATAACAGATACCCCGGGAGGGAGTTACAGACTGGAATCTAATTGAGGGGATCGAGGTGGTTTATATACAGAATAACAGATACCCCGGGAGGCAGTTACAGAGTGGAATCTAATCGAGGGGTTCAGGGTGGTTTATATACAGTATAACAGATACCCCAGGAGTGAGTTACAGACTGGGATCTAAACGAGGGGTTCGGGTTGGTTTATATACAGAATAACAGATACCCCGGGAGGGAGTTACAGACTGGGATCTAATCGAGGGGTTCGGGGTGGTTTATATACAGAATAACAGATACCCCGGGAGGGAGTTACAGACTGCAATCTAATCGAGGGGTTCGGGGTGGTTTATATACAGAATAACAGATACCCCGGGAGGGAGTTACAGACTGGAATCTAATCGAGGGGTTCGGGGTGGTGTATATATAGAATAACAGATACCCCGGGAGGGAGTTACAGACTGGAATCTAATCGAGGGGTTCGGGTTGGGGTTTATATACAGAATAACAGATACCCGGGAGGGAGTTACAGACTGGGATCTAATCGAGGGGTTCGGGGTGGTTTATATACAGAATAACAGATACCCCGGGAGGGAGTTACAGACTGGAATCTAATCGAGGGGTTCGGGGGGGTTTATATACAGAATAACAGATACCCGGGAGGGCGTTACAGACTGGAATCTAATCGAGGGGTTCGGTGTGGTTTATATACAGAATAACAGATACCCCGGAAGTGAGTTACAGACTGGAATCTAATCGAGGGGTTCGGGGTGGGGTTTATATACAGAATAACAGATACCCGGGAGGGAGTTATAGAGTGGAATCTAATCAAGGGGTTCGGGGGGGTTTATATACAGAATAACAGATACCCGGGAGGGCGTTACAGACTGGAATCTAATCGAGGGGTTCGGGGTGGTTTATATACAGAATAACAGGTACCCGGGAGGGAGTTACAGACTGGAATCTAATCGAGGGGTTCAGGGTGGGGTTTATATACAGAATAACAGATACCCCGGGAGGGAGTTACAGACTGGAATCTAATCGAGGTGTTCGGGGGGGTTTATATACAGAATAACAGATACCCCGGGAGTGAGTTACAGACTGGAAATTAATCGAGGGGTTCGGGGGGGTTTATATACAGAATAACAGATACCCCGGGAGGGAGTTACAGACTGGAATCTAATCGAGGGGTTCGGGGTGGTTTATAAACAGAATAACAGATACCCCGGGAGGGAGTTACAGACTGGAATCTAATCGAGGGGTTCGGGGTGGTTTATATACAGAATAACAGATACCCCGGGAGGGAGTTACAGACTGGAATCTAATCGAGGGGTTCGGGGTGGTGTATATATAGAATAACAGATACCCCGGGAGGGAGTTACAGACTGGAATCTAATCGAGGGGTTCGGGTTGGGGTTTATATACAGAATAACAGATACCCGGGAGGGAGTTACCGACTGGAATCTAATTGAGGGGTTCGGGGTGGTTTATATACAGAATAACAGATACCCCGGGAGGGAGTTACAGACTGGGATCTAATCGAGGGGTTCGGGGTGGTTTATATACAGAATAACAGATACCCCGGGAGGGAGTTACAGACTGGAATCTAATCGAGGGGTTCGGGGGGGTTTATATACAGAATAACAGATACCCCGGGAGGGAGTTACAGACTGGAATCTAATCGAGGGGTTCGGTGTGGTTTATATACAGAATAACAGATACCCCGGGAGGGAGTTACAGACTGGAATCTAATCGAGGGGTTCGGGGTGGTTTATATACAGAATAACAGATACCCCGGGAGGGAGTTACAGACTGGAATCTAATCGAGGGGTTCGGTTTGGTTTATATACAGAATAACAGATACCCCGGGAGGGAGTTACAGACTGGAATCTAATCGAGGGGTTCGGGGTGCTGTGTATACAGAATAACAGATACCCCGGGAGGGAGTTACAGACTGGAATCTAATCGAGGGGTTCGGGGTGGTTTATATACAGAATAACAGATACCCCGGGAGGGAGTTACAGACTGGAATCTAATCGAGGGGTTCGGGGTGGGGTTTATATACAGAATAACAGATACCCGGGAGGGAATAACAGACTGGAATCTAATCGAGGGGTTCGGGGTGGGGTTTATATACAGAATAACAGATACCCCGGGAGGGAGTTACAGATTGGAATCTAATCGAGGGGTTCGGGGTGGTTTATTTCCAGAATAACAGATACCCCGGGAGGGAGTTACAGACTGGAATCTAATCGAGGGTTTCGGGGTGGGGTTTATATACAGAATAACAGATAACCGGGAGGGAATAACAGACTGGAATCTAATCGAGGTGTTCGGGGGGGTTTATATACAGAATAACAGATACCCCGGGAGGGAGTTACAGACTGGAATCTAATCCAGGGGTTCGGGGTGGTTTATATACAGAATAACAGATACCCCGGGAGGGAGTTACAGACAGGAATCTAATCGAGGGGTTGGGGGTGGGGTTTATATCCAGAATAACAGATACCCCGGGAGGGAGTTACTGACCGGAATCTAATCGAGGGGATCCGTGTGGTGTATATACAGAATAACAGATACCCCGGGAGGGAGTTACAGACTGGAATCTAATCGAGGGGTTCGGGGTGGGGTTTATATACAGAATAACAGATACCCCGGGAGGGAGTTACAGACTGGAATCTAATCGAGGGGTTCGGGGTGGTTTATATACAGAATAACAGATACCCCGGGAGGGAGTTACAGACTGGAATCTAATCGAGGGGATCGGGGTGGGGTTTATATACAGAATAAAAGATACCCGGGAGGGAGTTACAGACTGGAATCTAATCGAGGGGTTCAGGGTGGGGTTTATATACAGAATAACAGATACCCGGGAGGGAGTTACAGACTGGAATCTAATCGAGGGGTTCGGTGTGGTTTATATACAGAATAACAGATACCCCGGGAGGGAGTTACAGACTGGAATCTAATCGAGGGGTTCGGGGTGGGGTTTATATACAGAATAACAGATACCCCGGGAGGGAGTTACAGACTGGAATCTAATCGAGGTGTTCGGGGTGGGGTTTATATACAGAATAACAGATACCCGGGAGGGAATAACAGACTGGAATCTAATCGAGGGGTTCGGGGGGGTTTATGTACAGAATAACAGATACCCCGGGAGGGAGTTACAGACGAGAATCTAATCGAAGTGTTTTGTGGTGGTTTATATACAGAATAACAGATACCCCGGGAGGGAGTTACAGACTGGGATCTAATCGAGGTGTTCGGGGTGGTTTATATACAGAATAACAGATACTCGGGAGGGAATAACAGACTGGAATCTAAACGAGGGGTTCGGGGTGGTTTATATACAGAATAACAGATACCCCGGGAGGGAGTTACAGACTGGAATCTAATCGAGGGGTTCGGGGTGGGGTTTATATACAGAATAACAGTTACCCCGGGAGGGTGTTACAGACTGGAATCTAATCGAGGGGTTCGGGGTGGGGTTTATATACAGAATAACAGTTACCCCGGGAGGGAGTTACAGATTGGAATCTAATCAAGGGGTTCGGGGTGGGGTTTATATACAGAATAACAGATACTCGGGAGGGAATAACAGACTGGAATTTAATCAAGGGGTTCGGGGTGGTTTATATACAGAATAACAGATACCCCGGGAGGGAGTTACAGACTGGAATCTAATCGAGGGTTTCGGGGTGGGGTTTATATACAGAATAACAGATAACCGGGAGGGAATAACAGACTGGAATCTAATCGAGGGGTTCGGGGGGGTTTATATACAGAGTTAAAGATACCCCGGGAGGGAGTTACAGACTGGAATCTAATCGAGGGGTTCGGGGTGGTTTATATACAGAATAACAGACACCCCGGGAGGGAGTTACAGACTGGAATCTAATCGAGGTGTTCGGGGTGGTTTATATACAGAATAACAGATACTCGGGAGGGAATAACAGACTGGAATCTAAACGAGGGGTTCGGGGTGGTTTATATACAGAATAACAGATACCCCGGGAGGGAGTTACAGTCTGGAATCTAATCGAGGGGTTCGGGGTGGGGTTTATATACAGAATAACAGTTACCCCGGGAGGGTGTTACAGACTGGAATCTAATCGAGGGGTTCGGGGTGGGGTTTATATACAGAATAACAGTTACCCCGGGAGGGAGTTACAGATTGGAATCTAATCAAGGGGTTCGGGGTGGGGTTTATATACAGAATAACAGATACCCCGGGAGGGAGTTACAGATTGGAATCTAATCGAGGGGTTCGGGATGGTTTATATACAGAATAACAGATACTCGGGAGGGAATAACAGACTGGAATTTAATCAAGGGGTTCGGGGTGGTTTATATACAGAATAACAGATACTCGGGAGGGAGTTACAGACTGGAATCTAATCGAGGTGTTCGGGTTGGTTTATATACAGAATAACAGATACCCCGGGAGGGAGTTACAGACTGGAATCTAATCGAGGTGTTCGGGTTGGTTTATATACAGAATAACAGATACCCCGGGAGGGAGTTACAGACTGGAATCTAATCGAGGGTTTCGGGGTGGGGTTTATATACAGAATAACAGATAACCGGGAGGGAATAACAGACTGGAATCTAATCGAGGGGTTCGGGGGGGTTTATATACAGAGTTAAAGATACCCCGGGAGGGAGTTACAGACTGGAATCTGATCGAGGGGTTCGGGGGGGTTTATATACAGAATAACAGATACCCCGGGAGGGAGTTACAGACTGGAATCTAATCGAGGGGTTCGGGGTGGGGTTTATATACAGAATAACAGATACCCCGGGAGGGAGTTACAGACTGGAATCTAATCGAGGGGTTCGGGGTGGTTTATATACAGAATAACAGACACCCCGGGAGGGAGTTACAGACTGGAATCTAATCGAGGGGTTCGGGGTGGTTTATATACAGAATAACAAATACCCCGGGAGGGAGTTACAGACTGGAATCTAATCCAGGGGTTCGGGGTGGTTTATATACAGAATAACAGATACCCCGGGAGGGAGTTACAGACTGGGATCTAATCGAGGGGTTCGGGGTGGTTTATATACAGAATAACAGATACCCCAGGAGGGAGTTACAGACCGGAATCTAATCGAGGGGTTCGGGGTGGTTTATATACAGAATAACAGATACCCCAGGAGGGAGTTACAGACCGGAATCTAATCGAGGGGATCGGGGTGGTGTATATACAGAATAACAGATACCCCGGGAGGGAGTTACAGACTGGAATCTAATCGAGGGGTTCGGGGTGGGGTTTATATACAGAATAACAGATACCCCGGGAGGGAGTTACAGACTGGAATGTAATCGAGGGGATCGGGGTGGTTTATATACAGAATAACAGATACCCCGGGGAGGGAGTTACAGACTGGAATCTAATCAAGGGGTTCGGGGGAGTTTATATACAGAATAACAGATACCCGGGAGGGAGTTACAGACTGGAATCTAATCGAGGGGTTCGGGGGGGTTTATATACAGAGTTAAAGATACCCCGGGAGGGAGTTACAGACTGGAATCTAATCGAGGGGTTCCGGGTGGTTTATATACAGAATAACAGACACCCCGGGAGGGAGTTACAGACTGGAATCTAATCGAGGGGTTCGGGGTGGTTTATATACAGAATAACAGATACCCCAGGAGGGAGTTACAGACCGGAATCTAATCGAGGGGATCGGGGTGGTGTATATACAGAATAACAGATACCCCGGGAGGGAGTTACAGACTGGAATCTAATCGAGGGGTTCGGGATGGGGTTTATATACAGAATAACAGATACCCCGGGAGGGAGTTACAGACTGGAATGTAATCGAGGGGATCGGGGTGGTTTATATACAGAATAACAGATACCCCGGGGAGGGAGTTACAGACTGGAATCTAATCAAGGGGTTCGGGGGAGTTTATATACAGAATAACAGATACCCGGGAGGGAGTTACAGACTGGAATCTAATCGAGGGGTTCGGGGGGGTTTATATACAGAATAACAGATACCCCGGGAGGGAATAACAGACTGGAATCTAATTGAGGGGTTCGGGGTGGTTTATATACAGAATAACAGATACCCGGGAGGGAGTTACAGACTGGAATCTAATCGAGGGGTTCGGGGTGGGGTTTATATACAGAATAACAGATACCCGGGAGGGAATAACAGACTGGAATCTAATCGAGGGGTTCGGGGGGGTTTATGTACAGAATAACAGATACCCAGTGAGGGAGTTACAGACTGGAATCTAATCGAGGGGTTCGGGGTGGTTTATATACAGAATAACAGATACCCCGGGAGGGTGTTACAGACTGGAATCTAATCGAGGGGTTCGGGGTGGTTCATATACAGAATAACAGATACCCCGGAAGGGAGTTACACACTGGAATCTAATCGAGGGGTTCGGGGTGGTTTATATACAGAATAACAGATACCCGGGAGGGAGTTTCAGACTGGAATCTAATCGAGGGGTTCGGGGTGGTTTATATACAGAATAACAGATACCCCGGGAGGGAGTTCCAGACTGGAATCTAATCGAGGGGTTCGGGGTGGTTCATATACAGAATAACAGATACCCCGGAAGGGAATAACAGACTGGAATCTAATCGAGGGGTTCGGGGTGGTTCATATACAGAATAACAGATACCCCGGAAGGGAGTTACACACTGGAATCTAATCGAGGGGTTCGGGGTGGTTTATATACAGAATAACAGATACCCGGGAGGGAGTTACAGACTGGAATCTAATCGAGGGGTTCGGGGTGGTTTATATACAGAATAACAGATACCCCGGGAGGGAGTTCCAGACTGGAATCTAATCGAGGGGTTCGGGGTGGTTCATATACAGAATAACAGATACCCCGGAAGGGAATAACAGACTGGAATCTAATCGAGGGGTTCGGGGTGGTCCACATTGGCACCAACGACATAGGTAGGAGGAGTGCTGAGGATGTTAGACAGGCTTTCAGGGAGCTAGGTTGGAAGCTCAGAGTTAGAACAAACAGAGTTGTTGTCTCTGGTTTGTTACCCGTGCCACGTGATAGAGATTCGAGGAATAGGGAGAGAGAACAATTAAATGCGTGGCTTCAGGGATGGTGCAGGAGGGAGGGGTTCCAGTTTTTGGATAACTGGGGTTCTTTCTGGGGACGGTGGGACCTCTATAAACAGGATGGTCTACACCTGAACCTGAGGGGAACCAGTATCCTTGGGGGGAGGTTTGCTAGTGCTCTTGGGGGGGGTTTAAACTAACTCGGCAGGGGCATGGGAACCCAGATTGTAGCTTCAGGGTGCAGGGCCTGGAGTGTAGGGAGGTGAGGAACATGGCATCAATTTCCAAGGAGGGTGCCTGTAAACAGGGAAGTGGCTTGAGGTGTGTATACTTCAATGCAAGAAGTATACGAAATAAGGTAGGTGAACTTGCAGCGTTGGTTGGTACCTGGGACTTCGATGTTGTGGCTATTACGGAGACATGGCTAGAACAGGGACAGGATTGGCTGTTGCAGGTTCCGGGATTTAAATGTTTTAGTAGGGTCAGAGGTGGGGGTAAAAGAGGGGGAGGTGTGGCATTGCTTGACAAAGATAGTATTACAGCGGTGGAAAGGACGATGGATGAGGACTTGCCATCTGAGGTAGTTTGGGCTGAGGTTAGGAATAGGAAAGGTGAGGTCACCCTGTTAGGAGTCTTTTACAGGCCTCCTAATAGTCCTAGAATCATTGAAGAAAGGATTGGGAAGGTGATTCAGGAGATGAGTGACAGTAATAGGGTGGTTGTTATGGGGGACTTTAACTTTCCTGATATTGATTGGGAAAGCTATAGCTCAAGTTCGGTAGATGGGTCAGTGTTTGTTCAATGTGTGCAGGAGAGTTTCCTGACACAATATGTAGACAGGCCAACAAGAGGTGAGGCCATACTGGATTTGGTTCTGGGTAACGAACCAGGCCAGGTGTTAGAATTAGAGGTAGGTGAGCACTTTGGGGATAGTGACCATAATTCGGTGATTTTTACACTCGTGATGGAGAGGGATAAGTGTGTACTACAGGGCAAGAATTATAGCTGGGGTAAGGGAAATTATGATGCGGTGAGGCATGACTTAGGATGTGTGGCTTGGAAAAGTAGACTCCAAGGCAAGAGTGTAAATGATATGTGGAACTTGTTCAAGGGGCAACTATTGAGTGTCCTTGATAATTATGTACCTGTCAGGCAGGAAGGAAAGGGTCGTGCGAGGGAGCCGTGGTTTAATAAGGAATTGGAATCCCTTGTTAAATGGAAGAGGGCGGCCTATCTCAAGATGAGACGTGAAGGTTCAATTGGGGCGATTGAGTGTTATAGGGTAGCCAGGAAGGACCTGAAGAGAGAGCTAAAAGCAGCAAGGAGGGGACATGAAAGGTCCTTAGTAGATAGGATTAGGGAAAACCCTAAGGCTTTCTATAGGTATGTTAGGAATAAAAGAATGACTAGGGTAGGAATAGGTCCAGTCAAGGATAGTAGGGGGAAGTTGCGTGTGGAGGCGGAAGAGATTGGGGAGACACTGAATGAATACTTTTCTTCAGTATTCACTCAGGAACAGGGCATTGTTGTCGATGAGAATACTGAGGCACAAATAAGTAGAATGGATGGCTTTGAGGTATGTAGAGAAGAGGTGTTGGAAATCCTGGAAAAGGTGAAAATAGATAAGTCCCCTGGGCCTGATGGTATTTATCCTAGGATTCTCTGGGAAGCAAGGGAGGAGATTGCAGAGCCATTGGCCTTGATTTTTATGTCCTCTTTGTCTACAGGAGTAGTCCCAGAAGACTGGAGGATAGCAAATGTGGTTCCCTTGTTCAAAAAGGGGAGTAGGGATAGCCCTAGTAACTATAGGCCGGTGAGTCTCACTTCTGTTGTGGGCAAAGTCTTAGAGAGAATTGTAAGGGATAGGATTTATGCACATCTAGATAGGAATAATGTGATCAAGGATAGTCAGCATGGTTTTGTGAAGGGCAAGTCGTGCCTCACAAACCTTATTGAATTCTTTGAAAAGGTGACGAAGGAGGTTGATGAGGGGAAAGCGGTAGATGTGGTGTATATGGATTTTAGTAAGGCGTTTGATAAGGTTCCCCATGGTAGGCTACTGCAGAAAATACGGAGATATGGCATTGAGGGTGAGTTGGAGGTTTGGATTAGGAATTGGCTGGATGGAAGAAGACAGAGGGTAGTAGTTGATGGCAAAGTTTCTTCATGGAGTGCCGTCACTAGCGGTGTTCCGCAAGGATCTGTTTTGGGACCATTGCTGTTTGTCATTTTTATAAATGACCTGGAAGAGGGGTTAGAAGGTTGGGTGAGCAAGTTTGCGGATGATACGAAAGTCGGAGGAGTTGTTGACAGTGAGGAAGGATGTAGCAGGTTACAGCGGGATATAGATAAGCTGCAGAGCTGGGCAGAAAGGTGGCAAATGGAGTTCAATGTAGCTAAGTGCGAGGTGATTCACTTTGGGAAGAATAACAAAAAGATGGGGTACTGGGCTAATGGTCGGATACTTGGTAGTGTGGATGAGCAGAGGGATCTTGGTGTCCATGTACACAGATCTCTGAAAGTTGCCACCCAGGTAAATAGTGCGGTGAGGAAGGCATATGGCGTACTGGCTTTTATTGGTAGAGGAATTGAGTTCCGGAGTCCTGAGGTCATGATGCAGTTGTATAAGACTCTGGTACGGCCGCATCTGGAATATTGTGTGCAGTTTTGGTCGCCATACTATAGGAAGGATGTGGAGGCATTGGAACGGGTGCAGAGGAGGTTTACCAGGATGTTGCCTGGTATGGAAGGAAAATCGTATGAGGAAAGACTGAGGCACTTGGGGCTGTTTTCACTAGAGAAAAGAAGGTTTAGGGGTGACTTGATTGAGGTGTACAAGATGATTAGGGGGTTAGATAGGGTCGACAGTATGAACCTTTTCCCGCGTATTGAGTCGGGTATTACAAGGGGGCATAGCTTTAAATTAAGGGGGGGTAGATATAGGACTGATGTTAGGGGTAGGTTCTTCACTCAGCGAGTCGTTAGTTCATGGAATGCCCTGCCAGTAACAGTGGTGGACTCTCCCTCTTTATGGGCATTTAAGAGGGCATTGGATAGGTATATGGAGGATAGTGGGTTAGTGTAGTTTAGGTGGGCTTGGATCGGCGCAACATCGAGGGCCCAAGGGCCTGTACTGCGCTGTATTCTTCTATGTTCTATGTTCTATGTTCTATATACAGAATAACAGATACCCCGGGAGGGAGTTCCAGACTGGAATCTAATCGAGGGGTTCGGGGTGGTTCATATACAGAATAACAGATACCCCGGAAGGGAATAACAGACTGGAATCTAATCGAGGGGTTCGGGGTGGTTTATATACAGAATAACATCTCCCCCGGGGGGGAGTTACAGACTGGAATCTAATCGAGGGGTTCGGGATGGTTTATATACAGAATAACAGATACCCCGGGTGGGAGTTACAGACTGGAATCTAATTGAGGGTTTCGGGGTGGGGTTTATATACAGAATAACAGATACCCGGGAGGGAATAACAGACTGGAATCTAATCGAGGGGTTCAGGGTGGGGGTTATATACAGAATAACAGATACCTGGGAGGGAGTTACAGACTGGAATCTAATCGAGGGGTTCGGGGGGGTTTATATACAGAATAACAGATACCCCGGGAGGGAGTTACAGACTAGAATCTAATCGAGGGGTTCGGGGTGGGGTTTATATACAGAATAACAGATACCCCGGGAGGGAGTTACAGACTGGAATCTCATCGAGGCGTTCGGGGGGGGTTTATATACAGAATAACAGATATCCCGGGAGGGAGTTACAGACTAGAATCTAATCGAGGGGTTCGGGGTGGGGTTTATATACAGAATAACAGATACCCCGGGAGGGAGTTACAGACTGGGATCTAATCGAGGGGTTCAGGGGGGTTTATATACAGAATAACAGATACCCGGGAGGGAGTTACAGACTGGAATCTATTCGAGGGGTTCAGGGTGGGGTTTATATCCAGAATAACAGATACCCCGGGAGGGAGTTACAGACTGGAATCTAATCGAGGGGTTCGGGGTGGGGTTTATATACAGAATAACAGATACCCGGGAGGGAATAACAGACTGGTATCTAATCGAGGGGTTCGGGGTGGGGTTTATATACAGAATAACAGATACCCGGGAGGGAATAACAGACTGGAATCTAATCGAGGGGTTCGGGGTGGGGTTTATATACAGAATAACAGATACCCGGGAGGGAATAACAGACTGGAATCTAATCGAGGGGTTCGGGGTGGGGTTTATATACAGAATAACAGATACCCCGGGAGGGAGTTACAGATTGGAATCTAATCGAGGGGTTCGGGGTGGTTTATTTCCAGAATAACAGATACCCCGGGAGGGAGTTACAGACTGGAATCTAATCGAGGGTTTCGGGGTGGGGTTTATATACAGAATAACAGATAACCGGGAGGGAATAACAGACTGGAATCTAATCGAGGTGTTCGGGGGGGTTTATATACAGAATAACAGATACCCCGGGAGGGAGTTACAGACTGGAATCTAATCCAGGGGTTCGGGGTGGTTTATATACAGAATAACAGATACCCCGGGAGGGAGTTACAGACAGGAATCTAATCGAGGGGTTCGGGGTGGGGTTTATATCCAGAATAACAGATACCCCGGGAGGGAGTTACTGACCGGAATCTAATCGAGGGGATCCGTGTGGTGTATATACAGAATAACAGATACCCCGGGAGGGAGTTACAGACTGGAATCTAATCGAGGGGTTTGGGGTGGTTTATATACAGAATAACAGATACCCCGGGAGGGAGTTACAGACTGGAATCTAATCGAGGGGATCGGGGTGGGGTTTATATACAGAATAAAAGATACCCGGGAGGGAGTTACAGACTGGAATCTAATCGAGGGGTTCAGGGTGGGGTTTATATACAGAATAACAGATACCCGGGAGGGAGTTACAGACTGGAATCTAATCGAGGGGTTCGGTGTGGTTTATATACAGAATAACAGATACCCCGGGAGGGAGTTACAGACTGGAATCTAATCGAGGGGTTCGGGGTGGGGTTTATATACAGAATAACAGATACCCCGGGAGGGAGTTACAGACTGGAATCTAATCGAGGTGTTCGGGGTGGGGTTTATATACAGAATAACAGATACCCGGGAGGGAATAACAGACTGGAATCTAATCGAGGGGTTCGGGGGGGTTTATGTACAGAATAACAGATACCCCGGGAGGGAGTTACAGACGAGAATCTAATCGAAGTGTTTTGTGGTGGTTTATATACAGAATAACAGATACCCCGGGAGGGAGTTACAGACTGGGATCTAATCGAGGTGTTCGGGGTGGTTTATATACAGAATAACAGATACTCGGGAGGGAATAACAGACTGGAATCTAAACGAGGGGTTCGGGGTGGTTTATATACAGAATAACAGATACCCCGGGAGGGAGTTACAGACTGGAATCTAATCGAGGGGTTCGGGGTGGGGTTTATATACAGAATAACAGTTACCCCGGGAGGGTGTTACAGACTGGAATCTAATCGAGGGGTTCGGGGTGGGGTTTATATACAGAATAACAGTTACCCCGGGAGGGAGTTACAGATTGGAATCTAATCAAGGGGTTCGGGGTGGGGTTTATATACAGAATAACAGATACTCGGGAGGGAATAACAGACTGGAATTTAATCAAGGGGTTCGGGGTGGTTTATATACAGAATAACAGATACCCCGGGAGGGAGTTACAGACTGGAATCTAATCGAGGGTTTCGGGGTGGGGTTTATATACAGAATAACAGATAACCGGGAGGGAATAACAGACTGGAATCTAATCGAGGGGTTCGGGGGGGTTTATATACAGAGTTAAAGATACCCCGGGAGGGAGTTACAGACTGGAATCTAATCGAGGGGTTCGGGGTGGTTTATATACAGAATAACAGACACCCCGGGAGGGAGTTACAGACTGGAATCTAATCGAGGTGTTCGGGGTGGTTTATATACAGAATAACAGATACTCGGGAGGGAATAACAGACTGGAATCTAAACGAGGGGTTCGGGGTGGTTTATATACAGAATAACAGATACCCCGGGAGGGAGTTACAGTCTGGAATCTAATCGAGGGGTTCGGGGTGGGGTTTATATACAGAATAACAGTTACCCCGGGAGGGTGTTACAGACTGGAATCTAATCGAGGGGTTCGGGGTGGGGTTTATATACAGAATAACAGTTACCCCGGGAGGGAGTTACAGATTGGAATCTAATCAAGGGGTTCGGGGTGGGGTTTATATACAGAATAACAGATACCCCGGGAGGGAGTTACAGATTGGAATCTAATCGAGGGGTTCGGGATGGTTTATATACAGAATAACAGATACTCGGGAGGGAATAACAGACTGGAATTTAATCAAGGGGTTCGGGGTGGTTTATATACAGAATAACAGATACTCGGGAGGGAGTTACAGACTGGAATCTAATCGAGGTGTTCGGGTTGGTTTATATACAGAATAACAGATACCCCGGGAGGGAGTTACAGACTGGAATCTAATCGAGGTGTTCGGGTTGGTTTATATACAGAATAACAGATACCCCGGGAGGGAGTTACAGACTGGAATCTAATCGAGGGTTTCGGGGTGGGGTTTATATACAGAATAACAGATAACCGGGAGGGAATAACAGACTGGAATCTAATCGAGGGGTTCGGGGGGGTTTATATACAGAGTTAAAGATACCCCGGGAGGGAGTTACAGACTGGAATCTGATCGAGGGGTTCGGGGGGGTTTATATACAGAATAACAGATACCCCGGGAGGGAGTTACAGACTGGAATCTAATCGAGGGGTTCGGGGTGGGGTTTATATACAGAATAACAGATACCCCGGGAGGGAGTTACAGACTGGAATCTAATCGAGGGGTTCGGGGTGGTTTATATACAGAATAACAGACACCCCGGGAGGGAGTTACAGACTGGAATCTAATCGAGGGGTTCGGGGTGGTTTATATACAGAATAACAAATACCCCGGGAGGGAGTTACAGACTGGAATCTAATCCAGGGGTTCGGGGTGGTTTATATACAGAATAACAGATACCCCGGGAGGGAGTTACAGACTGGGATCTAATCGAGGGGTTCGGGGTGGTTTATATACAGAATAACAGATACCCCAGGAGGGAGTTACAGACCGGAATCTAATCGAGGGGTTCGGGGTGGTTTATATACAGAATAACAGATACCCCAGGAGGGAGTTACAGACCGGAATCTAATCGAGGGGATCGGGGTGGTGTATATACAGAATAACAGATACCCCGGGAGGGAGTTACAGACTGGAATCTAATCGAGGGGTTCGGGGTGGGGTTTATATACAGAATAACAGATACCCCGGGAGGGAGTTACAGACTGGAATGTAATCGAGGGGATCGGGGTGGTTTATATACAGAATAACAGATACCCCGGGGAGGGAGTTACAGACTGGAATCTAATCAAGGGGTTCGGGGGAGTTTATATACAGAATAACAGATACCCGGGAGGGAGTTACAGACTGGAATCTAATCGAGGGGTTCGGGGGGGTTTATATACAGAGTTAAAGATACCCCGGGAGGGAGTTACAGACTGGAATCTAATCGAGGGGTTCCGGGTGGTTTATATACAGAATAACAGACACCCCGGGAGGGAGTTACAGACTGGAATCTAATCGAGGGGTTCGGGGTGGTTTATATACAGAATAACAGATACCCCAGGAGGGAGTTACAGACCGGAATCTAATCGAGGGGATCGGGGTGGTGTATATACAGAATAACAGATACCCCGGGAGGGAGTTACAGACTGGAATCTAATCGAGGGGTTCGGGATGGGGTTTATATACAGAATAACAGATACCCCGGGAGGGAGTTACAGACTGGAATCTAATCGAGGGGATCGGGGTGGTTTATATACAGAATAACAGATACCCCGGGGAGGGAGTTACAGACTGGAATCTAATCAAGGGGTTCGGGGGAGTTTATATACAGAATAACAGATACCCGGGAGGGAGTTACAGACTGGAATCTAATCGAGGGGTTCGGGGGGGTTTATATACAGAATAACAGATACCCCGGGAGGGAATAACAGACTGGAATCTAATTGAGGGGTTCGGGGTGGTTTATATACAGAATAACAGATACCCGGGAGGGAGTTACAGACTGGAATCTAATCGAGGGGTTCGGGGTGGGGTTTATATACAGAATAACAGATACCCGGGAGGGAATAACAGACTGGAATCTAATCGAGGGGTTCGGGGGGGTTTATGTACAGAATAACAGATACCCAGTGAGGGAGTTACAGACTGGAATCTAATCGAGGGGTTCGGGGTGGTTTATATACAGAATAACAGATACCCCGGGAGGGTGTTACAGACTGGAATCTAATCGAGGGGTTCGGGGTGGTTCATATACAGAATAACAGATACCCCGGAAGGGAGTTACACACTGGAATCTAATCGAGGGGTTCGGGGTGGTTTATATACAGAATAACAGATACCCGGGAGGGAGTTTCAGACTGGAATCTAATCGAGGGGTTCGGGGTGGTTTATATACAGAATAACAGATACCCCGGGAGGGAGTTCCAGACTGGAATCTAATCGAGGGGTTCGGGGTGGTTCATATACAGAATAACAGATACCCCGGAAGGGAATAACAGACTGGAATCTAATCGAGGGGTTCGGGGTGGTTCATATACAGAATAACAGATACCCCGGAAGGGAGTTACACACTGGAATCTAATCGAGGGGTTCGGGGTGGTTTATATACAGAATAACAGATACCCGGGAGGGAGTTACAGACTGGAATCTAATCGAGGGGTTCGGGGTGGTTTATATACAGAATAACAGATACCCCGGGAGGGAGTTCCAGACTGGAATCTAATCGAGGGGTTCGGGGTGGTTCATATACAGAATAACAGATACCCCGGAAGGGAATAACAGACTGGAATCTAATCGAGGGGTTCGGGGTGGTTTATATACAGAATAACAGATACCCCGGGAGGGAGTTCCAGACTGGAATCTAATCGAGGGGTTCGGGGTGGTTCATATACAGAATAACAGATACCCCGGAAGGGAATAACAGACTGGAATCTAATCGAGGGGTTCGGGGTGGTTTATATACAGAATAACATCTCCCCCGGGGGGGAGTTACAGACTGGAATCTAATCGAGGGGTTCGGGATGGTTTATATACAGAATAACAGATACCCCGGGTGGGAGTTACAGACTGGAATCTAATTGAGGGTTTCGGGGTGGGGTTTATATACAGAATAACAGATACCCGGGAGGGAATAACAGACTGGAATCTAATCGAGGGGTTCAGGGTGGGGGTTATATACAGAATAACAGATACCTGGGAGGGAGTTACAGACTGGAATCTAATCGAGGGGTTCGGGGGGGTTTATATACAGAATAACAGATACCCCGGGAGGGAGTTACAGACTAGAATCTAATCGAGGGGTTCGGGGTGGGGTTTATATACAGAATAACAGATACCCCGGGAGGGAGTTACAGACTGGAATCTCATCGAGGCGTTCGGGGGGGGTTTATATACAGAATAACAGATATCCCGGGAGGGAGTTACAGACTAGAATCTAATCGAGGGGTTCGGGGTGGGGTTTATATACAGAATAACAGATACCCCGGGAGGGAGTTACAGACTGGAATCTATTCGAGGGGTTCAGGGTGGGGTTTATATACAGAATAACAGATACCTGGGAGGGAGATACAGACTGGAATCTAATCGAGGGGTTCGGGGGGGTTTATATACAGAATAACAGATACCCCGGGAGGGAGTTACAGACTGGAATCTCATCGAGGGGTTCGACGTGGTTTATATACAGAATAACAGATACCTCGGGAGGGAGTTACAGATGAGAATCTAATCGAGGTGTTCGCGGTGGTTTATATACAGAATAACAGATACCTGGGAGGGAGTTACAGACTGGAATCTAATCGATGTGTTCGGGGTGGTTATATACAGAATAACAGATACCCCGGGAGGGAGTTACAGACTGGAATCTAATCAAGGTGTTCGGGGTGGTTTATATACAGAGTAACAGATACCCCGGGAGGGAGTTACAGACTGGAATCTAATCGAGGGGTTCGGGGTGGTTTATATACAGAGTAACAGATACCCCGGGAGGGAGTTACAGACTGGAATCTAATCGAGGGGTTCGGGGTGGGGTTTATATACAGAATAACAGATACCTGGGAGGGAGTTACAGACTGGAATTTAATCAAGGGGTTCGGGGTGGTTTATATGCAGAATAACAGACACTCGGGAGGGAGTTACAGACTGGAATCTAATCGAGGGTTTCGGGGTGGTTTATATACAGAATAACAGATACCCCGGGAGGGAGTTACAGACTGGAATCTAATCGAGGGGTTCGGGGTGGTTTATATACAGAATAACAGATACCCCGGGAGGGAGTTACAGACCGGAATCTAATCGAGGGGTTCGGGGTGGTTTATATACAGAATAACAGATACCCCGGGAGGGAGTTACAGACTGGAATCTAATCGAGGGGTTCGGTGTGGTTTATATACAGAATAACAGATACCCGGGAGGGAATAACAGACTGGAATCTAATCGAGGGGTTCGGGGAGGTTTATATACAGAATAACAGATACCCGGGAGGGAATAACAGACTGGAATCTAATCGAGGGGTTCGGGGTGGGGTTTATATACAGAATAACAGATACCCCGGGAGGGAATAACAGACTGGAATCTAATCGAGGGGTTCGGGGTGGTTTATATACAGAATAACAGATACCCGGGAGGGAATAACAGACTGGAATCTAATCGAGGGGTTCGGGGGGGGTTTATATACAGAATAACAGATACCCGGGAGGGAATAACAGACTGGAATCTAATCGAGGGGTTCGGGGGGGTTTATATACAGAATAACAGATATCCCGGGAGGGAGTTACAGACTAGAATCTAATCGAGGGGTTCGGGGTGGGGTTTATATACAGAATAACAGATACCCCGGGAGGGAGTTACAGACTGGAATCTAATCGAGGGGTTCGGGGGGGTTTATATACAGAATAACAGATACTCGGGAGGGATTTACAGACTGGAATCTAATCGAGGGGTTCGGGGTGGTTTATATATAGAAAAACAGATACCCCGGGAGGGAGTTACAGACTGGAATCTAATCCAGGGGTTCGGGGGGGTTTATATACAGAATAACAGATATCCCGGGAGGGAGTTACAGACTAGAATCTAATCGAGGGGTTCGGGTTGGGGTTTATATACAGAATAGCAGATACCCCGGGAGGTAGTTACAGACTGGAATCTAATCAAGGGGTTCCGTGTGGTTTATATACAGAATAACAGATACCCCGGGAGTGAATTACAGACTGGGATCTAAACGAGGGGTTCGGGTTGGTTTATATAAAGAATAACAGATACCCGGGAGGGAGTTACCGACTGGAATCTAATCGAGGGGTTCAGGGTGGTTTATATACAGAATAACAGATACCCCGGGAGGGAGTTACAGACTGGAATCTAATTGAGGGGTTCGGGGTGGTTTATATACAGAATAACAGATACCTCGGGAGGGAATAACAGACTGGAATCTAATCGAGGGGTTCGGGGGGGTTTATATACAGAATAACAGATATCCCGGGAGGGAGTTACAGACTAGAATCTAATCGAGGGGTTCAGGGTGGTTTATATACAGAATAACAGATACCCCGGGAGGGAATAACAGACTGGAATCTAATCGAGGGGTTCGGGGTGGTTTATATACAGAATAACAGATACCCCGGGAGGGAGTTACAGACTGGAATCTAATCGAGGGGTTCGGGGTGGTTTATATACAGAATAACAGATACCCGGGAGGGAGTTACAGACTGGAATCCAATCGAGGGGTTCGGGGTGGGGTTTATATACAGACTAACAGATACCCCGGGAGGGAGTTACAGACTGGAATCTAATCGAGGGGTTCGGGGTGGTTTATATACAGAATAACAGATACCCGGGAGGGAGTTACAGACTGGAATCTAATCGAGGGGTTCGGGGTGGTTTATATACAGAATAACAGATACCCGGGAGGGAGTTACAGACTGGAATCCAATCGAGGGGTTCGGGGTGGGGTTTATATACAGACTAACAGACACCCGGGAGGGAGTTACAGACTGGAATCTAATTGAGGGGTTCGGGGTGGGGTTTATATACAGAATAACAGATACCCCGGGAGGGAGTTACAGACTGGAATCTAATCGAGGGGTTCGGGGTGGGGTTTATATACAGAAGAACAGATACCCCGGGAGGGAGTTACAGACTGGAATCTCATCGAGGGGTTCGGGGTGGTTTATATACAGAATAACAGATACCCCGGAAGGGAGTTACAGACTGGAATCTAATCGAGGGGTTCGGGGTGGTTTATATACAGAAGAACAGATACCCCGGGAGGGAGTTACAGACTGGAATCTAATCGAGGGGTTCGGGGTGGTTTATATACAGAATAACAGATACCCCGGGAGGGCGTTACTGACTGGAATCTAATCGAGGGGTTCGGGGTGGTTTATATACAGAATAACAGATACCCCGGGAGGGTGTTACAGACTGGAATCTAATCGAGGGGTTCGGGGTGGTTCATATACAGAATAACAGATACCCCGGAAGGGAGTTACAGACTGGAATCTAATCGAGGGGTTCGGGGTGGTTTATATACAGAATAACAGATACCCGGGAGGGAGTTACAGACTGGAATCTAATCGAGGGGTTCGGGGTGGTTTATATACATAATAACAGATACCCCGGGAGGGAGTTACAGATTGGAATCTAATCGAGGGGTTCGGGATGGTTTATATACAGAATAACAGATACTCGGGAGGGAATAACAGACTGGAATTTAATCAAGGGGTTCGGGGTGGTTTATATACAGAATAACAGATACTCGGGAGGGAGTTACAGACTGGAATCTAATCGAGGTGTTCGGGTTGGTTTATATACAGAATAACAGATACCCCGGGAGGGAGTTACAGACTGGAATCTAATCGAGGTGTTCGGGTTGGTTTATATACAGAATAACAGATACCCCGGGAGGGAGTTACAGACTGGAATCTAATCGAGGGTTTCGGGGTGGGGTTTATATACAGAATAACAGATAACCGGGAGGGAATAACAGACTGGAATCTAATCGAGGGGTTCGGGGGGGTTTATATACAGAGTTAAAGATACCCCGGGAGGGAGTTACAGACTGGAATCTGATCGAGGGGTTCGGGGGGGTTTATATACAGAATAACAGATACCCCGGGACGGAGTTACAGACTGGAATCTAATCGAGGGGTTCGGGGTGGGGTTTATATACAGAATAACAGATACCCCGGGAGGGAGTTACAGACTGGAATCTAATCGAGGGGTTCGGGGGGGTTCATATACAGAATAACAGACACCCCGGGAGGGAGTTACAGACTGGAATCTAATCGAGGAGTTCGGGGTGGTTTATATACAGAATAACAAATACCCCGGGAGGGAGTTACAGACTGGAATCTAATCCAGGGGTTCGGGGTGGTTTATATACAGAATAACAGATACCCCGGGAGGGAGTTACAGACTGGGATCTAATCGAGGGGTTCGGGGTGGTTTATATACAGAATAACAGATACCCCAGGAGGGAGTTACAGACCGGAATCTAATCGAGGGGTTCGGGGTGGTTTATATACAGAATAACAGATACCCCAGGAGGGAGTTACAGACCGGAATCTAATCGAGGGGATCGGGGTGGTGTATATACAGAATAACAGATACCCCGGGAGGGAGTTACAGACTGGAATCTAATCGAGGGGTTCGGGGTGGGGTTTATATACAGAATAACAGATACCCCGGGAGGGAGTTACAGACTGGAATGTAATCGAGGGGATCGGGGTGGTTTATATACAGAATAACAGATACCCCGGGGAGGGAGTTACAGACTGGAATCTAATCAAGGGGTTCGGGGGAGTTTATATACAGAATAACAGATACCCGGGAGGGAGTTACAGACTGGAATCTAATCGAGGGGTTCGGGGGGGTTTATATACAGAGTTAAAGATACCCCGGGAGGGAGTTACAGACTGGAATCTAATCGAGGGGTTCGGGGTGGTTTATATACAGAATAACAGACACCCCGGGAGGGAGTTACAGACTGGAATCTAATCGAGGGGTTCGGGGTGGTTTATATACAGAATAACAAATACCCCGGGAGGGAGTTACAGACTGGAATCTAATCCAGGGGTTCGGGGTGGTTTATATACAGAATAACAGATACCCCGGGAGGGAGTTACAGACTGGGATCTAATCGAGGGGTTCGGGGTGGTTTATATACAGAATAACAGATACCCCAGGAGGGAGTTACAGACCGGAATCTAATCGAGGGGATCGGGGTGGTGTATATACAGAATAACAGATACCCCGGGAGGGAGTTACAGACTGGAATCTAATCGAGGGGTTCGGGATGGGGTTTATATACAGAATAACAGATACCCCGGGAGGGAGTTACAGACTGGAATGTAATCGAGGGGATCGGGGTGGTTTATATACAGAATAACAGATACCCCGGGGAGGGAGTTACAGACTGGAATCTAATCAAGGGGTTCGGGGGAGTTTATATACAGAATAACAGATACCCGGGAGGGAGTTACAGACTGGAATCTAATCGAGGGGTTCGGGGGGGTTTATATACAGAATAACAGATACCCCGGGAGGGAATAACAGACTGGAATCTAATTGAGGGGTTCGGGGTGGTTTATATACAGAATAACAGATACCCGGGAGGGAGTTACAGACTGGAATCTAATCGAGGGGTTCGGGGTGGGGTTTATATACAGAATAACAGATACCCGGGAGGGAATAACAGACTGGAATCTAATCGAGGGGTTCGGGGGGGTTTATGTACAGAATAACAGATACCCAGTGAGGGAGTTACAGACTGGAATCTAATCGAGGGGTTCGGGGTGGTTTATATACAGAATAACAGATATCCCGGGAGGGTGTTACAGACTGGAATCTAATCGAGGGGTTCGGGGTGGTTCATATACAGAATAACAGATACCCCGGAAGGGAGTTACACACTGGAATCTAATCGAGGGGTTCGGGGTGGTTTATATACAGAATAACAGATACCCGGGAGGGAGTTACAGACTGGAATCTAATCGAGGGGTTCGGGGTGGTTTATATACAGAATAACAGATACCCCGGGAGGGAGTTCCAGACTGGAATCTAATCGAGGGGTTCGGGGTGGTTCATATACAGAATAACAGATACCCCGGAAGGGAATAACAGACTGGAATCTAATCGAGGGGTTCGGGGTGGTTCATATACAGAATAACAGATACCCCGGAAGGGAGTTACACACTGGAATCTAATCGAGGGGTTCGGGATGGTTTATATACAGAATAACAGATACCCCGGGAGGGAGTTACAGACTGGAATCTAATCGAGGGGTTCGGGGTGGTTTATATACAGAATAACAGATACCCGGGAGGGAGTTACAGACTGGAATCTAATCGAGGGGTTCGGGGTGGTTTATATACAGAATAACAGATACCCCGGGAGGGAGTTCCAGACTGGAATCTAATCGAGGGGTTCGGGGAGGTTCATATACAGAATAACAGATACCCCGGAAGGGAATAACAGACTGGAATCTAATCGAGGGGTTCGGGGTGGTTTATATACAGAATAACAGATACCCCGGGAGGGAGTTCCAGACTGGAATCTAATCGAGGGGTTCGGGGTGGTTCATATACAGAATAACAGATACCCCGGAAGGGAGTTCCAGACTGGAATCTAATCGAGGGGTTCGGGGTGGTTTATATACAGAATAACATCTCCCCCGGGGGGGAGTTACAGACTGGAATCTAATCGAGGGGTTCGGGATGGTTTATATACAGAATAACAGATACCCCGGGTGGGAGGTACAGACTGGAATCTAATTGAGGGTTTCGGGGTGGGGTTTATATACAGAATAACAGATACCCGGGAGGGAATAACAGACTGGAATCTAATCGAGGGGTTCAGGGTGGGGGTTATATACAGAATAACAGATACCTGGGAGGGAGTTACAGACTGGAATCTAATCGAGGGGTTCGGGGGGGTTTATATACAGAATAACAGATACCCCGGGAGGGAGTTACAGACTAGAATCTAATCGAGGGGTTCGGGGTGGGGTTTATATACAGAATAACAGATACCCCGGGAGGGAGTTACAGACTGGAATCTCATCGAGGCGTTCGGGGGGGGTTTATATACAGAATAACAGATATCCCGGGAGGGAGTTACAGACTAGAATCTAATCGAGGGGTTCGGGGTGGGGTTTATATACAGAATAACAGATACCCCGGGAGGGAGTTACAGACTGGAATCTATTCGAGGGGTTCAGGGTGGGGTTTATATACAGAATAACAGATACCTGGGAGGGAGATACAGACTGGAATCTAATCGAGGGGTTCGGGGGGGTTTATATACAGAATAACAGATACCCCGGGAGGGAGTTACAGACTGGAATCTCATCGAGGGGTTCGACGTGGTTTATATACAGAATAACAGATACCTCGGGAGGGAGTTACAGATGAGAATCTAATCGAGGTGTTCGCGGTGGTTTATATACAGAATAACAGATACCTGGGAGGGAGTTACAGACTGGAATCTAATCGATGTGTTCGGGGTGGTTATATACAGAATAACAGATACCCCGGGAGGGAGTTACAGACTGGAATCTAATCAAGGTGTTCGGGGTGGTTTATATACAGAGTAACAGATACCCCGGGAGGGAGTTACAGACTGGAATCTAATCGAGGGGTTCGGGGTGGTTTATATACAGAGTAACAGATACCCCGGGAGGGAGTTACAGACTGGAATCTAATCGAGGGGTTCGGGGTGGGGTTTATATACAGAATAACAGATACCTGGGAGGGAGTTACAGACTGGAATTTAATCAAGGGGTTCGGGGTGGTTTATATGCAGAATAACAGACACTCGGGAGGGAGTTACAGACTGGAATCTAATCGAGGGTTTCGGGGTGGGGTTTATATACAGAATAACAGATACCCCGGGAGGGAGTTACAGACTGGAATCTAATCGAGGGGTTCGGGGTGGTTTATATACAGAATAACAGATACCCCGGGAGGGAGTTACAGACCGGAATCTAATCGAGGGGTTCGGGGTGGTTCATATACAGAATAACAGATACCCCGGAAGGGAATAACAGACTGGAATCTAATCGAGGGGTTCGGTGTGGTTTATATACAGAATAACAGATACCCGGGAGGGAATAACAGACTGGAATCTAATCGAGGGGTTCGGGGGGGTTTATATACAGAATAACAGATACCCGGGAGGGAATAACAGACTGGAATCTAATCGAGGGGTTCGGGGGGGGTTTATATACAGAATAACAGATACCCGGGAGGGAATAACAGACTGGAATCTAATCGAGGGGTTCGGGGGGGTTTATATACAGAATAACAGATATCCCGGGAGGGAGTTACAGACTAGAATCTAATCGAGGGGTTCGGGGTGGTTTATATACAGAATAACAGATACTCGGGAGGGATTTACAGACTGGAATCTAATCGAGGGGTGCGGGGTGGTTTATATATAGAAAAACAGATACCCCGGGAGGGAGTTACAGACTGGAATCTAATCCAGGGGTTCGCGGTGGTTTATATACAGAATAACAGATACCCCGGGAGGGAGTTACAGACTGGAATCTAATCCAGGGGTTCGCGGTGGTTTATATACAGAATAACAGATACCCCGGGAGGGAGTTACAGACTGGAATCTAATCGAGGGGTTCGGGGTGGTTCATATACAGAATAACAGATACCCCGGAAGGGAGTTACACACTGGAATCTAATCGAGGGGTTCGGGGTGGTTTATATACAGAATAACAGATACCCGGGAGGGAGTTACAGACTGGAATCTAATCGAGGGGTTCGGGGTGGTTTATATACAGAATAACAGATACCCCGGGAGGGAGTTCCAGACTGGAATCTAATCGAGGGGTTCGGGGTGGTTCATATACAGAATAACAGATACCCGGGAGGGAGTTACAGACTGGAATCTAATCGAGGGGTTCGGGGTGGTTTATATACAGAATAACAGATACCCCGGAAGGGAGTTACACACTGGAATCTAATCGAGGGGTTCGGGGTGGTTTATATACAGAATAACAGATACCCGGGAGGGAGTTACAGACTGGAATCTAATCGAGGGGTTCGGGGTGGGTTATATACAGAATAACAGATACCCGGGAGGGAGTTACAGACTGGAATCTAATCGAGGGGTTCGGGGTGGTTTATATACAGAATAACAGATACCCCGGGAGGGAGTTACAGACCGGAATCTAATCGAGGGGTTCGGGGTGGTTCATATACAGAATAACAGATACCCCGGAAGGGAATAACAGACTGGAATCTAATCGAGGGGTTCGGGGTGGTTCATATACAGAATAACAGATACCCCGGAAGGGAGTTACACACTGGAATCTAATCGAGGGGTTCGGGGGGGTTTATATACAGAATAACAGATACCCCGGGAGGGAGTTACAGACTGGAATCTAATCGAGGGGTTCGGGGTGGTTTATATACAGAATAACAGATACCCGGGAGGGAATAACAGACTGGAATCTAATCGAGGGGTTCGGGTGGTTTATATACAGAATAACAGATACCCCGGGAGGGAGTTACAGACCGGAATCTAATCGAGGGGTTCGGGGTGGTTTATATACAGAATAACAGATACCCCGGGAGGGAGTTACAGACTGGAATCTAATCGAGGGGTTCGGGGGGGGTTTATATACAGAATAACAGATACCCGGGAGGGAATAACAGACTGGAATCTAATCGAGGGGTTCGGGGGGGTTTATATACAGAATAACAGATATCCCGGGAGGGAGTTACAGACTAGAATCTAATCGAGGGGTTCGGGGTGGTTTATATACAGAATAACAGATACTCGGGAGGGATTTACAGACTGGAATCTAATCGAGGGGTGCGGGGTGGTTTATATATAGAAAAACAGATACCCCGGGAGGGAGTTACAGACTGGAATCTAATCCAGGGGTTCGCGGTGGTTTATATACAGAATAACAGATACCCCGGGAGGGAGTTACCGACTGGAATCTAATTGAGGGGATCGAGGTGGTTTATATACAGAATAACAGATACCCCGGGAGGGAGTTACAGACTGGAATCTAATCGAGGGGTTCGGGGTGGTTCATATACAGAATAACAGATACCCCGGAAGGGAGTTACACACTGGAATCTAATCGAGGGGTTCGGGGTGGTTTATATACAGAATAACAGATACCCGGGAGGGAGTTACAGACTAGAATCTAATCGAGGGGTTCAGGGTGGTTTATATACAGAATAACAGATACCCCGGGAGGGAATAACAGACTGGAATCTAATCGAGGGGTTCGGGGTGGTTCATATACAGAATAACAGATACCCGGGAGGGAGTTACAGACTGGAATCTAATCGAGGGGTTCGGGGTGGTTTATATACAGAATAACAGATACCCCGGAAGGGAGTTACACACTGGAATCTAATCGAGGGGTTCGGGGTGGTTTATATACAGAATAACAGATACCCGGGAGGGAGTTACAGACTGGAATCTAATCGAGGGGTTCGGGGTGGTTTATATACAGAATAACAGATACCCCGGGAGGGAGTTCCAGACTGGAATCTAATCGAGGGGTTCGGGGTGGTTCATATACAGAATAACAGATACCCCGGAAGGGAATAACAGACTGGAATCTAATCGAGGGGTTCGGGGTGGTTCATATACAGAATAACAGATACCCCGGAAGGGAGTTACACACTGGAATCTAATCGAGGGGTTCGGGATGGTTTATATACAGAATAACAGATACCCCGGGAGGGAGTTACAGACTGGAATCTAATCGAGGGGTTCGGGGTGGTTTATATACAGAATAACAGATACCCGGGAGGGAATAACAGACTGGAATCTAATCGAGGGGTTCGGGGTGGTTTATATACAGAATAACAGATACCCGGGAGGGAGTTACAGACTGGAATCCAATCGAGGGGTTCGGGGTGGGGTTTATATACAGACTAACAGACACCCGGGAGGGAGTTACAGACTGGAATCTAATTGAGGGGTTCGGGGTGGGGTTTATATACAGAATAACAGATACCCCGGGAGGGAGTTACAGACTGGAATCTAATCGAGGGGTTCGGGGTGGGGTTTATATACAGAAGAACAGATACCCCGGGAGGGAGTTACATTCTGGAATCTCATCGAGGGGTTCGGGGTGGTTTATATACAGAATAACAGATACCCCGGGAGGGAGTTACAGACTGGAATCTAATCGAGGGGTTCGGGGTGGTTTATATACAGAATAACAGATACCCCGGGAGGGTGTTACAGACTGGAATCTAATCGAGGGGTTCGGGGTGGTTCATATACAGAATAACAGATACCCCGGAAGGGAGTTACAGACTGGAATCTAATCGAGGGGTTCGGGGTGGTTTATATACAGAATAACAGATACCCGGGAGGGAGTTACAGACTGGAATCTAATCGAGGGGTTCGGGGTGGTTTATATACATAATAACAGATACCCCGGGAAGGAGTTACAGACTGGAATCTAATCGAGGGGTTCGGGGTGGTTTATATACAGAATAACAGATACCCCGGGAGGGAGTTACAGACTGGAATCTAATCGAGGGGTTCGGGGTGGTTCATATACAGAATAACGGATACCCCGGAAGGGAATAACAGACTGGAATCTAATCGAGGTGTTCGGGGTGGTTTATATACAGAATAACATCTCCCCCGGGGGGGAGTTACAGACTGGAATCTAATCGAGGGGTTCGGGATGGTTTATATACAGAATTACAGATACCCGGGAGGGAGTTACAGACTGGAATCTAATTGAGAGTTTCGGGGTGGGGTTTATATACAGAATAACAGTTACCCGGGAGGGAATAACAGACTGGAATCTAATCGAGGGGTTCGGGGTGGGGGTTATATACAGAATAACAGATACCTGGGAGGGAGTTACAGACTGGAATCTAATCGAGGGGTTCGGGGTGGGGTTTATATACAGAATAACAGATACCCCGGGAGGGAGTTACAGACTGGAATCTAATCGAGGGGTTCGGGGGGGTTCATATACAGAATAACAGATATCCCGGGAGGGAGTTACAGACTAGAATCTAATCGAGGGGTTCGGGGTGGGGTTTATATACAGAATAACAGATACCCCGGGAGGGAGTTACAGACTGGAATCTCATCGAGGGGTTCGGGGGGGTTCATATACAGAATAACAGATATCCCGGGAGGGAGTTACAGACTAGAATCTAATCGAGGGGTTCGGGGGGGTTCATATACAGAATAACAGATATCCCGGGAGGGAGTTACAGACTGGAATCTAATCGAGGGGTTCGGGGGGGTTTATATACAGAATAACAGATACCCTGGGAGGGAGTTACAGACTGGAATCTAATCGAGGGGTTCGGGGGGGTTTATATACAGAATAACAGATACCCCGGGAGGGAGTTACAGACTGGAATCTCAGCGAGGGGTTCGGCGTGGTTTATATACAGAATAACAGATACCTCGGGAGGGAGTTACAGATGAGAAGCTAATCGAGGTGTTCGGGGTGGTTTATATACAGATTAACAGATACCTGGGAGGGAGTTACAGACTGGAATCTAATCCAGGGGTTCGCGGTGGTTTATATACAGAATAACAGATACCTGGGAGGGAGTTACAGACTGGAATCTAATTGAGGGGATCGAGGTGGTTTATATACAGAATAACAGATACCCCGGGAGGGAGTTACAGACTGGAATCTAATCGAGGGGTTCAGGGTGGTTTATATACAGTATAACAGATACCCCAGGAGTGAGTTACAGACTGGAATCTAATTGAGGGGATCGAGGTGGTTTATATACAGAATAACAGATACCCCGGGAGGGAGTTACAGACTGGAATCTAATTGAGGGGATCGAGGTGGTTTATATACAGAATAACAGATACCCCAGGAGTGAGTTACAGACTGGAATCTAATTGAGGGGTTCGGGGTGGTTTATATACAGAATAACAGATACCCCGGGAGGGAGTTACAGACTGGAATCTAATTGAGGGGATCGAGGTGGTTTATATACAGAATAACAGATACCCCGGGAGGGAGTTACAGACTGGAATCTAATCGAGGGGTTCAGGGTGGTTTATATACAGTATAACAGATACCCCAGGAGTGAGTTACAGACTGGGATCTAAACGAGGGGTTCGGGTTGGTTTATATACAGAATAACAGATACCCCGGGAGGGAGTTACAGACTGGGATCTAATCGAGGGGTTCGGGGTGGTTTATATACAGAATAACAGATACCCCGGGAGGGAGTTACAGACTGCAATCTAATCGAGGGGTTCGGGGTGGTTTATATACAGAATAACAGATACCCCGGGAGGGAGTTACAGACTGGAATCTAATCGAGGGGTTCGGGGTGGTGTATATATAGAATAACAGATACCCCGTGAGGGAGTTACAGACTGGAATCTAATCGAGGGGTTCGGGTTGGGGTTTATATACAGAATAACAGATACCCGGGAGGGAGTTACAGACTGGGATCTAATCGAGGGGTTCGGGGTGGTTTATATACAGAATAACAGATACCCCGGGAGGGAGTTACAGACTGGAATCTAATCGAGGGGTTCGGGGGGGTTTATATACAGAATAACAGATACCCGGGAGGGCGTTACAGACTGGAATCTAATCGAGGGGTTCGGTGTGGTTTATATACAGAATAACAGATACCCCGGAAGTGAGTTACAGACTGGAATCTAATCGAGGGGTTCGGGGTGGGGTTTATATACAGAATAACAGATACCCGGGAGGGAGTTATAGAGTGGAATCTAATCAAGGGGTTCGGGGGGGTTTATATACAGAATAACAGATACCCGGGAGGGCGTTACAGACTGGAATCTAATCGAGGGGTTCGGGGTGGTTTATATACAGAATAACAGATACCCCGGGAGGGAGTTACAGACTGGAATCTAATCGAGGGGTTCGGGGTGGGGTTTATATACAGAATAACAGATACCCGGGAGGGAATAACAGACTGGAATCTAATCGAGGGGTTCAGGGTGGGGTTTATATACAGAATAACAGATACCCCGGGAGGGAGTTACAGACTGGAATCTAATCGAGGTGTTCGGGGGGGTTTATATACAGAATAACAGATACCCCGGGAGTGAGTTACAGACTGGAAATTAATCGAGGGGTTCGGGGGGGTTTATATACAGAATAACAGATACCCCGGGAGGGAGTTACAGACTGGAATCTAATCGAGGGGTTCGGGGTGGTTTATAAACAGAATAACAGATACCCCGGGAGGGAGTTACAGACTGGAATCTAATCGAGGGGTTCGGGGTGGTTTATATACAGAATAACAGATACCCCGGGAGGGAGTTACAGACTGGAATCTAATCGAGGGGTTCGGGGTGGTGTATATATAGAATAACAGATACCCCGGGAGGGAGTTACAGACTGGAATCTAATCGAGGGGTTCGGGTTGGGGTTTATATACAGAATAACAGATACCCGGGAGGGAGTTACCGACTGGAATCTAATTGAGGGGTTCGGGGTGGTTTATATACAGAATAACAGATACCCCGGGAGGGAGTTACAGACTGGGATCTAATCGAGGGGTTCGGGGTGGTTTATATACAGAATAACAGATACCCCGGGAGGGAGTTACAGACTGGAATCTAATCGAGGGGTTCGGGGGGGTTTATATACAGAATAACAGATACCCCGGGAGGGAGTTACAGACTGGAATCTAATCGAGGGGTTCGGTGTGGTTTATATACAGAATAACAGATACCCCGGGAGGGAGTTACAGACTGGAATCTAATCGAGGGGTTCGGGGTGGTTTATATACAGAATAACAGATACCCCGGGAGGGAGTTACAGACTGGAATCTAATCGAGGGGTTCGGTTTGGTTTATATACAGAATAACAGATACCCCGGGAGGGAGTTACAGACTGGAATCTAATCGAGGGGTTCGGGGTGCTGTGTATACAGAATAACAGATACCTCGGGAGGGAGTTACAGACTGGAATCTAATCGAGGGGTTCGGGGTGGTTTATATACAGAATAACAGATACCCCGGGAGGGAGTTACAGACTGGAATCTAATCGAGGGGTTCGGGGTGGGGTTTATATACAGAATAACAGATACCCGGGAGGGAATAACAGACTGGAATCTAATCGAGGGGTTCGGGGTGGGGTTTATATACAGAATAACAGATACCCCGGGAGGGAGTTACAGATTGGAATCTAATCGAGGGGTTCGGGGTGGTTTATTTCCAGAATAACAGATACCCCGGGAGGGAGTTACAGACTGGAATCTAATCGAGGGTTTCGGGGTGGGGTTTATATACAGAATAACAGATAACCGGGAGGGAATAACAGACTGGAATCTAATCGAGGTGTTCGGGGGGGTTTATATACAGAATAACAGATACCCCGGGAGGGAGTTACAGACTGGAATCTAATCCAGGGGTTCGGGGTGGTTTATATACAGAATAACAGATACCCCGGGATGGAGTTACAGACAGGAATCTAATCGAGGGGTTCGGGGTGGGGTTTATATCCAGAATAACAGATACCCCGGGAGGGAGTTACTGACCGGAATCTAATCGAGGGGATCCGTGTGGTGTATATACAGAATAACAGATACCCCGGGAGGGAGTTACAGACTGGAATCTAATCGAGGGGTTCGGGGTGGTTTATATACAGAATAACAGATACCCCGGGAGGGAGTTACAGACTGGAATCTAATCGAGGGGATCGGGGTGGGGTTTATATACAGAATAAAAGATACCCGGGAGGGAGTTACAGACTGGAATCTAATCGAGAGGTTCAGGGTGGGGTTTATATACAGAATAACAGATACCCGGGAGGGAGTTACAGACTGGAATCTAATCGAGGGGTTCGGTGTGGTTTATATACAGAATAACAGATACCCCGGGAGGGAGTTACAGACTGGAATCTAATCGAGGGGTTCGGGGTGGGGTTTATATACAGAATAACAGATACCCCGGGAGGGAGTTACAGACTGGAATCTAATCGAGGTGTTCGGGGTGGGGTTTATATACAGAATAACAGATACCCGGGAGGGAATAACAGACTGGAATCTAATCGAGGGGTTCGGGGGGGTTTATGTACAGAATAACAGATACCCCGGGAGGGAGTTACAGACGAGAATCTAATCGAGGTGTTTTGTGGTGGTTTATATACAGAATAACAGATACCCCGGGAGGGAGTTACAGACTGGGATCTAATCGAGGTGTTCGGGGTGGTTTATATACAGAATAACAGATACTCGGGAGGGAATAACAGACTGGAATCTAAACGAGGGGTTCGGGGTGGTTTATATACAGAATAACAGATACCCCGGGAGGGAGTTACAGACTGGAATCTAATCGAGGGGTTCGGGGTGGGGTTTATATACAGAATAACAGTTACCCCGGGAGGGTGTTACAGACTGGAATCTAATCGAGGGGTTCGGGGTGGGGTTTATATACAGAATAACAGTTACCCCGGGAGGGAGTTACAGATTGGAATCTAATCAAGGGGTTCGGGGTGGGGTTTATATACAGAATAACAGATACTCGGGAGGGAATAACAGACTGGAATTTAATCAAGGGGTTCGGGGTGGTTTATATACAGAATACCAGATACTCGGGAGGGAGTTACAGACTGGAATCTAATCGAGGTGTTCGGGTTGGTTTATATACAGAATAACAGATACCCCGGGAGGGAGTTACAGACTGGAATCTAATCGAGGGTTTCGGGGTGGGGTTTATATACAGAATAACAGATAACCGGGAGGGAATAACAGACTGGAATCTAATCGAGGGGTTCGGGGGGGTTTATATACAGAGTTAAAGATACCCCGGGAGGGAGTTACAGACTGGAATCTAATCGAGGGGTTCGGGGTGGTTTATATACAGAATAACAGACACCCCGGGAGGGAGTTACAGACTGGAATCTAATCGAGGTGTTCGGGGTGGTTTATATACAGAATAACAGATACTCGGGAGGGAATAACAGACTGGAATCTAAACGAGGGGTTCGGGGTGGTTTATATACAGAATAACAGATACCCCGGGAGGGAGTTACAGACTGGAATCTAATCGAGGGGTTCGGGGTGGGGTTTATATACAGAATAACAGTTACCCCGGGAGGGTGTTACAGACTGGAATCTAATCGAGGGGTTCAGGGTGGTTTATATACAGTATAACAGATACCCCAGGAGTGAGTTACAGACTGGGATCTAAACGAGGTGTTCGGGTTGGTTTATATACAGAATAACAGATACCCCGGGAGGGAGTTACAAACTGGGATCTAATCGAGGGGTTCGGGGTGGTTTATATACAGAATAACAGATACCCCGGGAGGGAGTTACAGACTGCAATCTAATCGAGGGGTTCGGGGTGGTTTATATACAGAATAACAGATACCCCGGGAGGGAGTTACAGACTGGAATCTAATCGAGGGGTTCGGGGTGGTGTATATATAGAATAACAGATACCCCGGGAGGGAGTTACAGACTGGAATCTAATCGAGGGGTTCGGGTTGGGGTTTATATACAGAATAACAGATACCCGGGAGGGAGTTACAGACTGGGATCTAATCGAGGGGTTCGGGGTGGTTTATATACAGAATAACAGATACCCCGGGAGGGAGTTACAGACTGGAATCTAATCGAGGGGTTCGGGGGGGTTTATATACAGAATAACAGATACCCGGGAGGGCGTTACAGACTGGAATCTAATCGAGGGGTTCGGTGTGGTTTATATACAGAATAACAGATACCCCGGAAGTGAGTTACAGACTGGAATCTAATCGAGGGGTTCGGGGTGGGGTTTATATACAGAATAACAGATACCCGGGAGGGAGTTATAGAGTGGAATCTAATCAAGGGGTTCGGGGGGGTTTATATACAGAATAACAGATACCCGGGAGGGCGTTACAGACTGGAATCTAATCGAGGGGTTCGGGGTGGTTTATATACAGAATAACAGGTACCCGGGAGGGAGTTACAGACTGGAATCTAATCGAGGGGTTCAGGGTGGGGTTTATATACAGAATAACAGATACCCCGGGAGGGAGTTACAGACTGGAATCTAATCGAGGTGTTCGGGGGGGTTTATATACAGAATAACAGATACCCCGGGAGTGAGTTACAGACTGGAAATTAATCGAGGGGTTCGGGGGGGTTTATATACAGAATAACAGATACCCCGGGAGGGAGTTACAGACTGGAATCTAATCGAGGGGTTCGGGGTGGTTTATAAACAGAATAACAGATACCCCGGGAGGGAGTTACAGACTGGAATCTAATCGAGGGGTTCGGGGTGGTTTATATACAGAATAACAGATACCCCGGGAGGGAGTTACAGACTGGAATCTAATCGAGGGGTTCGGGGTGGTGTATATATAGAATAACAGATACCCCGGGAGGGAGTTACAGACTGGAATCTAATCGAGGGGTTCGGGTTGGGGTTTATATACAGAATAACAGATACCCGGGAGGGAGTTACCGACTGGAATCTAATTGAGGGGTTCGGGGTGGTTTATATACAGAATAACAGATACCCCGGGAGGGAGTTACAGACTGGGATCTAATCGAGGGGTTCGGGGTGGTTTATATACAGAATAACAGATACCCCGGGAGGGAGTTACAGACTGGAATCTAATCGAGGGGTTCGGGGGGGTTTATATACAGAATAACAGATACCCCGGGAGGGAGTTACAGACTGGAATCTAATCGAGGGGTTCGGTGTGGTTTATATACAGAATAACAGATACCCCGGGAGGGAGTTACAGACTGGAATCTAATCGAGGGGTTCGGGGTGGTTTATATACAGAATAACAGATACCCCGGGAGGGAGTTACAGACTGGAATCTAATCGAGGGGTTCGGTTTGGTTTATATACAGAATAACAGATACCCCGGGAGGGAGTTACAGACTGGAATCTAATCGAGGGGTTCGGGGTGCTGTGTATACAGAATAACAGATACCCCGGGAGGGAGTTACAGACTGGAATCTAATCGAGGGGTTCGGGGTGGTTTATATACAGAATAACAGATACCCCGGGAGGGAGTTACAGACTGGAATCTAATCGAGGGGTTCGGGGTGGGGTTTATATACAGAATAACAGATACCCGGGAGGGAATAACAGACTGGAATCTAATCGAGGGGTTCGGGGTGGGGTTTATATACAGAATAACAGATACCCCGGGAGGGAGTTACAGATTGGAATCTAATCGAGGGGTTCGGGGTGGTTTATTTCCAGAATAACAGATACCCCGGGAGGGAGTTACAGACTGGAATCTAATCGAGGGTTTCGGGGTGGGGTTTATATACAGAATAACAGATAACCGGGAGGGAATAACAGACTGGAATCTAATCGAGGTGTTCGGGGGGGTTTATATACAGAATAACAGATACCCCGGGAGGGAGTTACAGACTGGAATCTAATCCAGGGGTTCGGGGTGGTTTATATACAGAATAACAGATACCCCGGGATGGAGTTACAGACAGGAATCTAATCGAGGGGTTCGGGGTGGGGTTTATATCCAGAATAACAGATACCCCGGGAGGGAGTTACTGACCGGAATCTAATCGAGGGGATCCGTGTGGTGTATATACAGAATAACAGATACCCCGGGAGGGAGTTACAGACTGGAATCTAATCGAGGGGTTCGGGGTGGTTTATATACAGAATAACAGATACCCCGGGAGGGAGTTACAGACTGGAATCTAATCGAGGGGATCGGGGTGGGGTTTATATACAGAATAAAAGATACCCGGGAGGGAGTTACAGACTGGAATCTAATCGAGAGGTTCAGGGTGGGGTTTATATACAGAATAACAGATACCCGGGAGGGAGTTACAGACTGGAATCTAATCGAGGGGTTCGGTGTGGTTTATATACAGAATAACAGATACCCCGGGAGGGAGTTACAGACTGGAATCTAATCGAGGGGTTCGGGGTGGGGTTTATATACAGAATAACAGATACCCCGGGAGGGAGTTACAGACTGGAATCTAATCGAGGTGTTCGGGGTGGGGTTTATATACAGAATAACAGATACCCGGGAGGGAATAACAGACTGGAATCTAATCGAGGGGTTCGGGGGGGTTTATGTACAGAATAACAGATACCCCGGGAGGGAGTTACAGACGAGAATCTAATCGAGGTGTTTTGTGGTGGTTTATATACAGAATAACAGATACCCCGGGAGGGAGTTACAGACTGGGATCTAATCGAGGTGTTCGGGGTGGTTTATATACAGAATAACAGATACTCGGGAGGGAATAACAGACTGGAATCTAAACGAGGGGTTCGGGGTGGTTTATATACAGAATAACAGATACCCCGGGAGGGAGTTACAGACTGGAATCTAATCGAGGGGTTCGGGGTGGGGTTTATATACAGAATAACAGTTACCCCGGGAGGGTGTTACAGACTGGAATCTAATCGAGGGGTTCGGGGTGGGGTTTATATACAGAATAACAGTTACCCCGGGAGGGAGTTACAGATTGGAATCTAATCAAGGGGTTCGGGGTGGGGTTTATATACAGAATAACAGATACTCGGGAGGGAATAACAGACTGGAATTTAATCAAGGGGTTCGGGGTGGTTTATATACAGAATACCAGATACTCGGGAGGGAGTTACAGACTGGAATCTAATCGAGGTGTTCGGGTTGGTTTATATACAGAATAACAGATACCCCGGGAGGGAGTTACAGACTGGAATCTAATCGAGGGTTTCGGGGTGGGGTTTATATACAGAATAACAGATAACCGGGAGGGAATAACAGACTGGAATCTAATCGAGGGGTTCGGGGGGGTTTATATACAGAGTTAAAGATACCCCGGGAGGGAGTTACAGACTGGAATCTAATCGAGGGGTTCGGGGTGGTTTATATACAGAATAACAGACACCCCGGGAGGGAGTTACAGACTGGAATCTAATCGAGGTGTTCGGGGTGGTTTATATACAGAATAACAGATACTCGGGAGGGAATAACAGACTGGAATCTAAACGAGGGGTTCGGGGTGGTTTATATACAGAATAACAGATACCCCGGGAGGGAGTTACAGACTGGAATCTAATCGAGGGGTTCGGGGTGGGGTTTATATACAGAATAACAGTTACCCCGGGAGGGTGTTACAGACTGGAATCTAATCGAGGGGTTCAGGGTGGTTTATATACAGTATAACAGATACCCCAGGAGTGAGTTACAGACTGGGATCTAAACGAGGGGTTCGGGTTGGTTTATATACAGAATAACAGATACCCCGGGAGGGAGTTACAAACTGGGATCTAATCGAGGGGTTCGGGGTGGTTTATATACAGAATAACAGATACCCCGGGAGGGAGTTACAGACTGCAATCTAATCGAGGGGTTCGGGGTGGTTTATATACAGAATAACAGATACCCCGGGAGGGAGTTACAGACTGGAATCTAATCGAGGGGTTCGGGGTGGTGTATATATAGAATAACAGATACCCCGGGAGGGAGTTACAGACTGGAATCTAATCGAGGGGTTCGGGTTGGGGTTTATATACAGAATAACAGATACCCGGGAGGGAGTTACAGACTGGGATCTAATCGAGGGGTTCGGGGTGGTTTATATACAGAATAACAGATACCCCGGGAGGGAGTTACAGACTGGAATCTAATCGAGGGGTTCGGGGGGGTTTATATACAGAATAACAGATACCCGGGAGGGCGTTACAGACTGGAATCTAATCGAGGGGTTCGGTGTGGTTTATATACAGAATAACAGATACCCCGGAAGTGAGTTACAGACTGGAATCTAATCGAGGGGTTCGGGGTGGGGTTTATATACAGAATAACAGATACCCGGGAGGGAGTTATAGAGTGGAATCTAATCAAGGGGTTCGGGGGGGTTTATATACAGAATAACAGATACCCGGGAGGGCGTTACAGACTGGAATCTAATCGAGGGGTTCGGGGTGGTTTATATACAGAATAACAGGTACCCGGGAGGGAGTTACAGACTGGAATCTAATCGAGGGGTTCAGGGTGGGGTTTATATACAGAATAACAGATACCCCGGGAGGGAGTTACAGACTGGAATCTAATCGAGGTGTTCGGGGGGGTTTATATACAGAATAACAGATACCCCGGGAGTGAGTTACAGACTGGAAATTAATCGAGGGGTTCGGGGGGGTTTATATACAGAATAACAGATACCCCGGGAGGGAGTTACAGACTGGAATCTAATCGAGGGGTTCGGGGTGGTTTATAAACAGAATAACAGATACCCCGGGAGGGAGTTACAGACTGGAATCTAATCGAGGGGTTCGGGGTGGTTTATATACAGAATAACAGATACCCCGGGAGGGAGTTACAGACTGGAATCTAATCGAGGGGTTCGGGTTGGGGTTTATATACAGAATAACAGATACCCGGGAGGGAGTTACCGACTGGAATCTAATTGAGGGGTTCGGGGTGGTTTATATACAGAATAACAGATACCCCGGGAGGGAGTTACAGACTGGGATCTAATCGAGGGGTTCGGGGTGGTTTATATACAGAATAACAGATACCCCGGGAGGGAGTTACAGACTGGAATCTAATCGAGGGGTTCGGGGGGGTTTATATACAGAATAACAGATACCCCGGGAGGGAGTTACAGACTGGAATCTAATCGAGGGGTTCGGTGTGGTTTATATACAGAATAACAGATACCCCGGGAGGGAGTTACAGACTGGAATCTAATCGAGGGGTTCGGGGTGGTTTATATACAGAATAACAGATACCCCGGGAGGGAGTTACAGACTGGAATCTAATCGAGGGGTTCGGTTTGGTTTATATACAGAATAACAGATACCCCGGGAGGGAGTTACAGACTGGAATCTAATCGAGGGGTTCGGGGTGCTGTGTATACAGAATAACAGATACCCCGGGAGGGAGTTACAGACTGGAATCTAATCGAGGGGTTCGGGGTGGTTTATATACAGAATAACAGATACCCCGGGAGGGAGTTACAGACTGGAATCTAATCGAGGGGTTCGGGGTGGGGTTTATATACAGAATAACAGATACCCGGGAGGGAATAACAGACTGGAATCTAATCGAGGGGTTCGGGGTGGGGTTTATATACAGAATAACAGATACCCCGGGAGGGAGTTACAGATTGGAATCTAATCGAGGGGTTCGGGGTGGTTTATTTCCAGAATAACAGATACCCCGGGAGGGAGTTACAGACTGGAATCTAATCGAGGGTTTCGGGGTGGGGTTTATATACAGAATAACAGATAACCGGGAGGGAATAACAGACTGGAATCTAATCGAGGTGTTCGGGGGGGTTTATATACAGAATAACAGATACCCCGGGAGGGAGTTACAGACTGGAATCTAATCCAGGGGTTCGGGGTGGTTTATATACAGAATAACAGATACCCCGGGAGGGAATTACAGACAGGAATCTAATCGAGGGGTTCGGGGTGGGGTTTATATCCAGAATAACAGATACCCCGGGAGGGAGTTACTGACCGGAATCTAATCGAGGGGATCCGTGTGGTGTATATACAGAATAACAGATACCCCGGGAGGGAGTTACAGACTGGAATCTAATCGAGGGGTTCGGGGTGGTTTATATACAGAATAACAGATACCCCGGGAGGGAGTTACAGACTGGAATCTAATCGAGGGGATCGGGGTGGGGTTTATATACAGAATAAAAGATACCCGGGAGGGAGTTACAGACTGGAATCTAATCGAGAGGTTCAGGGTGGGGTTTATATACAGAATAACAGATACCCGGGAGGGAGTTACAGACTGGAATCTAATCGAGGGGTTCGGTGTGGTTTATATACAGAATAACAGATACCCCGGGAGGGAGTTACAGACTGGAATCTAATCGAGGGGTTCGGGGTGGGGTTTATATACAGAATAACAGATACCCCGGGAGGGAGTTACAGACTGGAATCTAATCGAGGTGTTCGGGGTGGGGTTTATATACAGAATAACAGATACCCGGGAGGGAATAACAGACTGGAATCTAATCGAGGGGTTCGGGGGGGTTTATGTACAGAATAACAGATACCCCGGGAGGGAGTTACAGACGAGAATCTAATCGAGGTGTTTTGTGGTGGTTTATATACAGAATAACAGATACCCCGGGAGGGAGTTACAGACTGGGATCTAATCGAGGTGTTCGGGGTGGTTTATATACAGAATAACAGATACTCGGGAGGGAATAACAGACTGGAATCTAAACGAGGGGTTCGGGGTGGTTTATATACAGAATAACAGATACCCCGGGAGGGAGTTACAGACTGGAATCTAATCGAGGGTTTCGGGGTGGGGTTTATATACAGAATAACAGTTACCCCGGGAGGGTGTTACAGATTGGAATCTAATCGAGGGGTTCGGGGTGGGGTTTATATACAGAATAACAGTTACCCCGGGAGGGAGTTACAGATTGGAATCTAATCAAGGGGTTCGGGGTGGGGTTTATATACAGAATAACAGATACTCGGGAGGGAATAACAGACTGGAATTTAATCAAGGGGTTCGGGGTGGGGTTTATATACAGAATACCAGATACTCGGGAGGGAGTTACAGACTGGAATCTAATCGAGGTGTTCGGGTTGGTTTATATACAGAATAACAGATACCCCGGGAGGGAGTTACAGACTGGAATCTAATCGAGGGTTTCGGGGTGGGGTTTATATACAGAATAACAGATAACCGGGAGGGAATAACAGACTGGAATCTAATCGAGGGGTTCGGGGGGGTTTATATACAGAGTTAAAGATACCCCGGGAGGGAGTTACAGACTGGAATCTAATCGAGGGGTTCGGGGTGGTTTATATACAGAATAACAGACACCCCGGGAGGGAGTTACAGACTGGAATCTAATCGAGGTGTTCGGGGTGGTTTATATACAGAATAACAGATACTCGGGAGGGAATAACAGACTGGAATCTAAACGAGGGGTTCGGGGTGGTTTATATACAGAATAACAGATACCCCGGGAGGGAGTTACAGACTGGAATCTAATCGAGGGGTTCGGGGTGGGTTTTATATACAGAATAACAGTTACCCCGGGAGGGTGTTACAGACTGGAATCTAATCGAGGGGTTCGGGGTGGGGTTTATATACAGAATAACAGTTACCCCGGGAGGGAGTTACAGATTGGAATCTAATCAAGGGGTTCGGGGTGGGGTTTATATACAGAATAACAGATACCCCGGGAGGGAGTTACAGATTGGAATCTAATCGAGGGGTTCGGGATGGTTTATATACAGAATAACAGATACTCGGGAGGGAATAACAGACTGGAATTTAATCAAGGGGTTCGGGGTGGTTTATATACAGAATAACAGATACCCCGGGAGGGAGTTACAGACTGGAATCTAATCGAGGTGTTCGGGTTGGTTTATATACAGAATAACAGATACCCCGGGAGGGAGTTACAGACTGGAATCTAATCGAGGGTTTCGGGGTGGGGTTTATATACAGAATAACAGATAACCGGGAGGGAATAACAGACTGGAATCTAATCGAGGGGTTCGGGGGGGTTTATATACAGAGTTAAAGATACCCCGGGAGGGAGTTACAGACTGGAATCTGATCGAGGGGTTCGGGGGGGTTTATATACAGAATAACAGATACCCCGGGAGGGAGTTACAGACTGGAATCTAATCGAGGGGTTCGGGGTGGGGTTTATATACAGAATAACAGATACCCCAGGAGGGAGTTACAGACTGGAATCTAATCGAGGGGTTCGGGGTGGTTTATATACAGAATAACAGACACCCCGGGAGGGAGTTACAGACTGGAATCTAATCGAGGGGTTCGGGGTGGTTTATATACAGAATAACAAATACCCCGGGAGGGAGTTACAGACTGGAATCTAATCCAGGGGTTCGGGGTGGTTTATATACAGAATAACAGATACCCCGGGAGGGAGTTACAGACTGGGATCTAATCGAGGGGTTCGGGGTGGTTTATATACAGAATAACAGATACCCCAGGAGGGAGTTACAGACCGGAATCTAATCGAGGGGTTCGGGGTGGTTTATATACAGAATAACAGATACCCCAGGAGGGAGTTACAGACCGGAATCTAATCGAGGGGATCGGGGTGGTGTATATACAGAATAACAGATACCCCGGGAGGGAGTTACAGACTGGAATCTAATCGAGGGGTTCGGGGTGGTTTATGTACAGAATAACAGATACCCCGGGAGGAAGTTACAGACTAGAATCTAATCGAGGGGTTCGGGGTGGTTTATGTACAGAATAACAGATACCCCGGGAAGGGAGTTACAGACTGGAATCTAATCGAGGGGTTCGGGGTGGTTTATGTACAGAATAACAGATACCCCGGGGAGGGAGTTACAGACTGGAATCTAATCGAGGGGTTCGGGGTGGGGTTTATATACAGAATAACAGATACCCCGGGAGGGAGTTACAGACTGGAATCTAATCGAGGGGTTCGGGGTGGTTTATGTACAGAATAACAGATACCCCGGGGAGGGAGTTACAGACTGGAATCTAATCGAGGGGTTCGGGGTGGGGTTTATATACAGAATAACAGATACCCCGGGAGGGAGTTACAGACTGGAATGTAATCGAGGGTATCGGGGGGTTTATATACAGAATAACAGATACTCGGGAGGGAGTTACAGACTGGAATCTAATCGAGGGGTTCGGGGTGGTTTATATACAGAATAACAGATACTCGGGAGGGAGTTACAGACTGGAATCTAATCGAGGGGTTCGGGGTGGTTTATATACAGAATAACAGATACCCCGGGAGGGAGTTACAGACTGGAATCTAATCGAGGGGTTCGGGGTGGTTTATATACAGAATAACAGATACTCGGGAGGGAGTTACTGACTGGAATCTAATCGAGGGGTTCGGGGGGGTTTATATACAGAATAACAGATATTCGGGAGGGAGTTACTGACTGGAATCTAATCGAGGGGTTCGGGGGGGGTTTATATACAGAATAACAGATACCCCGGGGAGGGAGTTACAGACTGGAATCTAATCAAGGGGTTCGGGGGAGTTTATATACAGAATAACAGATACCCGGGAGGGAGTTACAGACTGGAATCTAATCGAGGGGTTCGGGGGGGTTTATATACAGAGTTAAAGATACCCCGGGAGGGAGTTACAGACTGGAATCTAATCGAGGGGTTCGGGGTGGTTTATATACAGAATAACAGACACCCCGGGAGGGAGTTACAGACTGGAATCTAATCGAGGGGTTCGGGGTGGTTTATATACAGAATAACAAATACCCCGGGAGGGAGTTACAGACTGGAATCTAATCCAGGGGTTCGGGGTGGTTTATATACAGAATAACAGATACCCCGGGAGGGAATTACAGACTGGAATCTAATCGAGGGGTTCGGGGTGGTTTATATACAGAATAACAGATACCCCGGGAGGGAGTTACAGACTGGGATCTAATCGAGGGGTTCGGGGTGGTTTATATACAGAATAACAGATACCCCAGGAGGGAGTTACAGACCGGAATCTAATCGAGGGGATCGGGGTGGTGTATATACAGAATAAAAGATACCCCGGGAGGGAGTTACAGACTGGAATCTAATCGAGGGGTTCGGGATGGTGTTTATATACAGAATAACAGATACCCCGGGAGGGAGTTACAGACTGGAATGTAATCGAGGGGATCGGGGTGGTTTATATGCAGAATAACAGATACCCCGGGGAGGGAGTTACAGACTGGAATCTAATCAAGGGGTTCGGGGGAGTTTATATACAGAATAACAGATACCCGGGAGGGAGTTACAGACTGGAATCTAATCGAGGGGTTCGGGGGGGTTTATATACAGAATAACAGATACCCCGGGAGGGAATAACAGACTGGAATCTAATTGAGGGGTTCGGGGTGGTTTATATACAGAATAACAGATACCCGGGAGGGAGTTACAGACTGGAATCTAATCGAGGGGTTCGGGGTGGGGTTTATATACAGAATAACAGATACCCGGGAGGGAATAACAGACTGGAATCTAATCGAGGGGTTCGGGGGGGTTTATGTACAGAATAACAGATACCCAGTGAGGGAGTTACAGACTGGAATCTAATCGAGGGGTTCGGGGTGGTTTATATACAGAATAACAGATACCCCGGGAGGGAGTTACAGACTGGAATCTAATCGAGGGGTTCGGGGTGGGGTTTATATACAGAATAACAGATACCCCAGGAGGGTTTACAGACTGGGATGTAATCGAGGGGCGGGGTGGGGTTTATATACAGAATAACAGATACTCTGGGAGGGAGTTACAGACTGGAATCTAATCGAGGGGTTCGGGGTGGTTTATATACAGAATAACAGATACCCGGGAGGGAGTTACAGACTGGAATCTAATCGAAGGAATCGGGGTGGTTTATATACAGAATAACAGATACCCCGGGAGGGAGTTACAGACTGGAATCTAATCGAGGGGTTCGGGGTGGTTTATATACAGAATAACAGATACCCCGGGAGGGAGTTACAGACTGGAATCTAATCGAGGGGTTCAGGGGGTTTATATACAGAATAACAGATAGCCGGGAGGGAGTTACAGACTGGAATCTAATCGAGGGGATCGGGGTGGTTTATATACAGAACATCATTTCCCTCCGAGGGGGAGTTACAGACTGGAATCTAATCGAGGGGTTCGGGATTGTTTATATCCAGAATAACAGTTACCCCGGGAGGGAGTTACAGACTGGAATCTAATCGAGGTGTTCGGGTTGGTTTATATACAGAATAACAGATACCCCGGGAGGGAGTTACAGACTGGAATCTAATCGAGGGTTTCGGGGTGGTGTTTATATACAGAATAACAGATAACCGGGAGGGAATAACAGACTGGAAGCTAATCGAGGGGTTCGGGGGGGTTTATATACAGAGTTAAAGATACCCCGGAAGGGAGTTACAGACTGGAATCTAATCGAGGGTTTCGGGGTGGTTTATATACAGAATAACAGACACCCCGGGAGGGAGTTACAGACTGGAATCTAATCGAGGGGTTCGGGGTGGGGTTTATATACAGAATAACAGATACCCTGGGAGGGAGTTACAGACTGGAATCTAATCGAGAGGTTCGGGGTGGTTTATATACAGAATAACAGATACCCCGGGAGGGAGTTACAGACTGGAATCTAATCGAGGGGTTCAGGGTGGGGTTATATACAGAATAACAGATACCCCGGGAGGGAGTTACAGACTGGAATCTAATCGAGGGGTTCGGAGTGGTTTATATACAGAATAACAGATACTCGGGAGGGAATAACAGACTGGAATCTAATCGAGGGGTTCGGGGTGGTTTATATACAGAATAACAGATACCCCGGGAGGGAGTTACAGACTGGAATCTAATCGAGGGTTTCGGGGTGGGGTTTATATACAGAATAACAGATAACCGGGAGGGAATAACAGACTGGAATCTAATCGAGGGGTTCGGGGGGGTTTATATACAGAATAACAGATACCCCGGGAGGGAGTTACAGACTGGAATCTAATCGAGGGTTTCGGGGTGGGGTTTATATACAGAAGAACAGATAACCGGGAGGGAATAACAGACTGGAATCTAATCGAGGGGTTCGGGGTGGTTTATATACAGAATAACAGACACCCCGGGAGGGAGTTACAGACTGGAATCTAATCGAGGGGTTCGGGGTGGTTTATATACAGAATAGCAGATACCCCGGGAGGTAGTTACAGACTGGAATCTAATCGAGGGGTTCAGGGTGGGGTTTATATACAGAATAACAGATACCCCGGGAGGGTGTTACAGACTGGAATCTAATCGAGGGGTTCAGGGTGGTTTATATACAGAATAACAGATACCCTGGGAGGGGGTTACAGACTGGAATCTAATCGAGGGGTTCAGGGTGGTTTATATACAGAATAACAGATACCCGGGAGGGAGTTACCGACTGGAATCTAATTGAGGGGTTCGGGGTGGTTTATATCCAGAATAACAGATACCCGGGTGGGAGTTACAGACTGGAATCTAATCGAGGGGTTCGGGGTGGGGTTTATATACAGAATAACAGATACCCTGGGAGGGAGGTACAGACGGGAATCTAATCGAGAGGTTCGGGGTGGTTTATATACAGAATAACAGATACCCGGGAGGGAGTTACAGACTGGGATCTAATCGAGGGGTTCAGGGTGGTTTATATACAGAATAACAGATACCCCGGGAGGGAGTTACAGACTGGAATCTAATCGAGGGGTTCAGGGTGGGGTTTATGTACAGAATAACAGATACCCCGGGAGGGAGTTATAGACTGGAATCTAATCGAGGGGTACGGGGTGGTTTATATACAGAATAACAGATACCCCGGGGAGGGAGTTACAGACTGGAATCTAATCGAGGGGTTCGGGGTGGTTTATATACAGAATAACAGATACCCGGGAGGGAGTTACAGACTGGAATCTAATCGAGGGGTTCGGGGTGGGGTTTATATACAGAATAACAGATACCCCGGGAGGGAGTTGCAGACTGGAATCTAATCGAGGGGTTCGGGGTGGTTTATATACAGAATAACAGATACCCCGGGAGGGAGTTACAGACTGGAATCTAATCGAGGGGTTCGGGGTGGTTTATATACAGAATAACAGACACCCCGGGAGGGAGTTGCAGACTGGAATCTAATCGAGGGGTTCGGGGTGGGGTTTATATACAGAATAGCAGATACCCCGGGAGGTAGTTACAGACTGGAATCTAATCGAGGGGTTCAGGGTGGTTTATATACAGAATAACAGATACCCCGGGAGGGAGTTACAGACTGGAATCTAATCGAGGGGTTCGGGGTGGGGTTTATATACAGAATAACAGATACCCTGGGAGGGGGTTACAGACTGGAATCTAATCGAGGGGTTCAGGGTGGTTTATATACAGAATAACAGATACCCGGGTGGGAGTTACCGACTGGAATCTAATTGAGGGGTTCGGGGTGGTTTATATACAGAATAACAGATACCCCGGGAGGTAGTTACAGACTGGAATCTAATCGAGGGGTTCGGGGTGGGGTCTATATACAGAATAACAGATACCCGGGTGGGAGTTACAGACTGGAATCTAATCGAGGGGTTCGGGGTGGGGTTTATATACAGAATAACAGATACCCCGGGAGGGAGTTACAGACTGGAATCTAATCGAGGGGTTCGGGGTGGTTTATATACAGAATAACAGATACCCGGGAGGGAGTTACAGACTGGAATCTAATCGAGAGGTTCGGGGTGGTTTATATACAGAATAACAGATACCCCGGGAGGGAGTTACAGACTGGAATCTAATCGAGGGGTTCAGGGTGGTTTATATACAGAATAACAGATACCCGGGAGGGAGTTACAGACTGGAATCTAATTGAGGGGTTCGGGGGGGGTTATATACAGAATAACAGATACCCCGGGAGGGAGTTACAGACTGGAATCTAATCGAGGGATTCGGAGTGGTTTATATACAGAATAACAGATACTCGGGAGGGAATAACAGACTGGAATCTAATCGAGGGGTTCGGGGTGGTTTATATACAGAATAACAGATACCCCGGGAGGGAGTTACAGACTGGAATCTAATCGAGGGTTTCGGGGTGGGGTTTATATACAGAATAACAGATACCCCGGGAGGGAGTTACAGACTGGAATCTAATCGAGGGGTTCGGGGGGGTTTATATACAGAATAACAGATACCCCGGGAGGGAGTTACAGACTGGAATCTAATCGAGGGTTTCGGGGTGGGGTTTATATACAGAAGAACAGATAACCGGGAGGGAATAACAGACTGGAATCTAATCGAGGGGTTCGGGGTGGTTTATATACAGAATAACAGACACCCCGGGAGGGAGTTACAGACTGGAATCTAATCGAGGGGTTCGGGGTGGTTTATATACAGAATAGCAGATACCCCGGGAGGTAGTTACAGACTGGAATCTAATCGAGGGGTTCAGGGTGGTTTATATACAGAATAACAGATACCCTGGGAGGGGGTTACAGACTGGAATCTAATCGAGGGGTTCAGGGTGGTTTATATACAGAATAACAGATACCCGGGAGGGAGTTACCGACTGGAATCTAATTGAGGGGTTCGGGGTGGTTTATATCCAGAATAACAGATACCCGGGTGGGAGTCACAGACTGGAATCTAATCGAGGGGTTCGGGGTGGGGTTTATATACAGAATAACAGATACCCTGGGAGGGAGTTACAGACTGGAATCTAATCGAGAGGTTCGGGGTGGTTTATATGCAGAATAACAGATACCCCGGGAGGGAGTTACAGACTGGGATCTAATCGAGGGGTTCAGGGTGGTTTATATACAGAATAACAGATACCCCGGGAGGGAGTTACAGACTGGAATCTAATCGAGGGGTTCAGGGTGGGGTTTATGTACAGAATAACAGATACCCCGGGAGGGAGTTATAGACTGGAATCTAATCGAGGGGTTCGGGGTGGTTTATATACAGAATAACAGATACCCCGGGGAGGGAGTTACAGACTGGAATCTAATCGAGGGGTTCGGGGTGGTTTATATACAGAATAACAGATACCCGGGAGGGAGTTACAGACTGGAATCTAATCGAGGGGTTCGGGGTGGGGTTTATATACAGAATAACAGATACCCCGGGAGGGAGTTACAGACTGGAATCTAATCGAGGGGTTCGGGGTGGTTTATATACAGAATAACAGATACCCCGGGAGGGAGTTACAGACTGGAATCTAATCGAGGGGTTCGGTTTGGTTTATATACAGAATAACAGATACCCCGGGAGGGAGTTACAGACTGGAATCTAATCGAGGGGTTCGGGGTGCTGTGTATACAGAATAACAGATACCCCGGGAGGGAGTTACAGACTGGAATCTAATCGAGGGGTTCGGGGTGGTTTATATACAGAATAACAGATACCCCGGGAGGGAGTTACAGACTGGAATCTAATCGAGGGGTTCGGGGTGGGGTTTATATACAGAATAACAGATACCCGGGAGGGAATAACAGACTGGAATCTAATCAAGGGGTTCGGGGTGGGGTTTATATACAGAATAACAGATACCCCGGGAGGGAGTTACAGATTGGAATCTAATCGAGGGGTTCGGGGTCGGGGTTATATACAGAATAACAGATACCCCGGGAGGGAGTTACAGACTGGAATCTAATGGAGGGGTTCGGGGTGGTTTATATACAGAATAACAAATACCCCGGGAGGGAGTTACAGACTGGAATCTAATCCAGGGGTTCGGGGTGGTTTATATACAGAATAACAGATACCCCGGGAGGGAGTTGCAGACTGGAATCTAATTGAGGGGTTCGGGGTGGTTTATATACAGTATAGCAGATACCCCGGGAGGTAGTTACAGACTGGAATCTAATCGAGGGGTTCGGGGTGGGGTTTATATACAGAATAACAGATACCCTGGGAGGGGGTTACAGACTGGAATCTAATCGAGGGGTTCGGGGTGGGGTTTATATACAGAATAACAGATACCCTGGGAGGGGGTTACAGACTGGAATCTAATCGAGGGGTTCGGGGTGGGGTTTATATACAGAATAACAGATACCCTGGGAGGGGGTTACAGACTGGAATCTAATCGAGGGTTTCGGGGTGGGGTTTATATACAGAAGAACAGATAACCGGGAGGGAATAACAGACTGGAATCTAATCGAGGGGTTCGGGGTGGTTTATATACAGAATAACAGATACCCCGGGAGGGAGTTACAGACTGGAATCTAATCGAGGGGTTCGGGGTGGGGTTTATATACAGAATAACAGATACCCTGGGAGGGGGTTACAGACTGGAATCTAATCGAGGGGTTCAGGGTGGTTTATATACAGAATAACAGATACCCGGGTGGGAGTTACCGACTGGAATCTAATTGAGGGGTTCGGGGTGGTTTATATACAGAATAACAGATACCCCGGGAGGTAGTTACAGACTGGAATCTAATCGAGGGGTTCGGGGTGGTTTATATACAGAATAACAGATACCCTGGGAGGGGGTTACAGACTGGAATCTAATCGAGGGGTTCAGGGTGGTTTATATACAGAATAACAGATACCCGGGAGGGAGTTACCGACTGGAATCTAATTGAGGGGTTCGGGGTGGTTTATATCCAGAATAACAGATACCCGGGTGGGAGTTACAGACTGGAATCTAATCGAGGGGTTCGGGGTGGGGTTTATATACAGAATAACAGATACCCTGGGAGGGAGTTACAGACTGGAATCTAATCGAGAGGTTCGGGGTGGTTTATATACAGAATAACAGATACCCCGGGAGGGAGTTACAGACTGGGATCTAATCGAGGGGTTCAGGGTGGTTTATATACAGAATAACAGATACCCCGGGAGGGAGTTACAGACTGGAATCTAATCGAGGGTTTCAGGGTGGGGTTTATGTACAGAATAACAGATACCCCGGGAGGGAGTTATAGACTGGAATCTAATCGAGGGGTTCGGGGTGGTTTATATACAGAATAACAGATACCCCGGGGAGGGAGTTACAGACTGGAATCTAATCGAGGGGTTCGGGGTGGTTTATATACAGAATAACAGATACCCGGGAGGGAGTTACAGACTGGAATCTAATCGAGGGGTTCGGGGTGGGGTTTATATACAGAATAACAGATACCCCGGGAGGGAGTTACAGACTGGAATCTAATCGAGGGGTTCGGGGTGGTTTATATACAGAATAACAGATACCCCGGGAGGGAGTTACAGACTGGAATCTAATCGAGGGGTTCGGTTTGGTTTATATACAGAATAACAGATACCCCGGGAGGGAGTTACAGACTGGAATCTAATCGAGGGGTTCGGGGTGCTGTGTATACAGAATAACAGATACCCCGGGAGGGAGTTACAGACTGGAATCTAATCGAGGGGTTCGGGGTGGTTTATATACAGAATAACAGATACCCCGGGAGGGAGTTACAGACTGGAATCTAATCGAGGGGTTCGGGGTGGGGTTTATATACAGAATAACAGATACCCGGGAGGGAATAACAGACTGGAATCTAATCAAGGGGTTCGGGGTGGGGTTTATATACAGAATAACAGATACCCCGGGAGGGAGTTACAGACTGGAATCTAATCGAGGGGTTCGGGGTGGGGGTTATATACAGAATAACAGATACCCCGGGAGGGAGTTACAGACTGGAATCTAATCGAGGGGTTCGGGGTGGTTTATATACAGAATAACAGATACCCGGGAGGGAGTTACAGACTGGAATCTAATCGAGGGGTTCGGGGTGGGGTTTATATACAGAATAACAGATACCTGGGAGGGAATAACAGACTGGTATCTAATCGAGGGGTTCGGGGGGGTTTATGTACAGAATAACAGATACCCAGTGAGGGAGTTACAGACGAGAATCTAATCGAGGGGTTCGGAGTGGTTTATATACAGAATAACAGATACCCCGGGAGGGAGTTACAGACTGGAATCTAATCGAGGGGTTCGGAGTGGTTTATATACAGAAGAACAGAGACCCCGGGAGGGAGTTACAGACTGGAATCTAATCGAGGGGTTCGGGGTGGTTTATATACAGAATAACAGATACCCCGGGAGGGGGTTACAGACTGGAATGTAATCGAGGGGTACGGAGTGGTTTATGTACAGAATAACAGAAACCCCGGGAGGGAGTTACAGACTGGAATCTAATCGAGGGGTTCGGGGTGGGGTTTATATACAGAATAACAGATACCCAGGAGGGAGTTACAGACTGGAATCTAATCGAGGGGATCGGGGTGGTTTATATACAGAATATCATTTCCCTCCGAGGGGGAGTTACAGACTGGAATCTAATCAAGGTGTTCGGGTTGGTTTATATGCAGAATAACAGATACCCCGGGAGGGAGTTACAGACTGGAATCTAATCGAGGGTTTCGGGGTGGTGTTTATATACAGAATAACAGATAACCGGGAGGGAATAACAGACTGGAATCTAATCGAGGGGTTCGGGGGGGTTTATATACAGAGTTAAAGATACCCCGGGAGGGAGTTACAGACTGGAATGTAATCGAGGGGTTCGGGGTGGTTTATATACAGAATAACAGATACCCCGGGAGGGAGTTACAGACTGGAATCTAATCGAGGGGTTCGGGGTGGTTTATATACAGAATAACAGATACCCCGGGGAGGGAGTTACAGACTGGAATCTAATCAAGGGGTTCGGGGGAGTTTATATACAGAATAACAGATACCCGGGAGGGAGTTACAGACTGGAATCTAATCGAGGGGTTCGGGGTGGGGTTTATATACAGAATAACAGATACCCGGGAGTGAGTTACAGACTGGAATCTAATCGAGGGGTTCGCGGTGGGGTTTATATACAGAATAACAGATACCCGGGAGGGAGTTACAGACTGGAATCTAATCGAGGGGTTCGGGGGGGTTTATGTACAGAATAACAGATACCCCGGGAGGGAGTTACAGACTGGAATCTAATCGAGGGGTTCGGGGTGGTTTATATACAGAATAACAGATACCCGGGAGGGAGTTACAGACTGGAATCTAATCGAGGGGATCGGGGTGGTTTATATACAGGATATCATTTCCCTCCGAGGGGGAGTTACAGACTGGAATCTAATCAAGGTGTTCGGTTTGGTTTATATACAGAATAACAGATACCCCGGGAGGGAGTTACAGACTGGAATCTAATCGAGGGTTTCGGGGTGGTGTTAATATACAGAATAACAGATAACCGGGAGGGAATAACAGACTGGAATCTAATCGAGGGGTTCGGGGGGGTTTATATACAGAGTTAAAGATACCCCGGGAGGGAGTTACAGACTGGAATCTAATCGAGGGGTTCGGGGTGGTTTATATACAGAATAACAGACACCCCGGGAGGGAGTTACAGGCTGGAATCTAATCGAGTGGTTCAGGGTGGGGTTTATATACAGAATAACAAATACCCCGGGAGGGAGTTACAGACTGGAATCTAATCCAGGGGTTCGGGGTGGTTTATATACAGAATAACAGATACCCCGGGAGGGAGTTGCAGACTGGAATCTAATCGAGGGGTTCGGGGTGGTTTATATACAGAATAACAGATACCCGGGAGGGAGTTACAGACTGGAATCTAATCGAGGGGTTCGGGGTGGGGTTTATATACAGAATAACAGATACCCTGGGAGGGGGTTACAGACTGGAATCTAATCGAGGGGTTCAGGGTGGTTTATATACAGAATAATAGATACCCGGGTGGGAGTTACCGACTGGAATCTAATTGAGGGGTTCGGGGTGGTTTATATACAGAATAACAGATACCCCGGGAGGTAGTTACAGACTGGAATCTAATCGAGGGGTTCGGGGTGGGGTTTATATACAGAATAACAGATACCCGGGTGGGAGTTACAGACTGGAATCTAATCGAGGGGTTCAGGGTGGTTTATATACAGAATAACAGATACCCTGGGAGGGGGTTACAGACTGGAATCTAATCGAGGGGTTCAGGGTGGTTTATATACAGAATAACAGATACCCGGGAGGGAGTTACCGACTGGAATCTAATTGAGGGGTTCGGGGTGGTTTATATCCAGAATAACAGATACCCGGGTGGGAGTTACAGACTGGAATCTAATCGAGGGGTTCGGGGTGGGGTTTATATACAGAATAACAGATACCCGGGAGGGAGTTACAGACTGGAATCTAATCGAGAGGTTCGGGGTGGTTTATATACAGAATAACAGATACCCGGGAGGGAGTTACAGACTGGAATCTAATCGAGGGGTTCGGGGTGGGGTTTATATACAGAATAACAGATACCTGGGAGGGAATAACAGACTGGTATCTAATCGAGGGGTTCGGGGGGGTTTATGTACAGAATAACAGATACCCAGTGAGGGAGTTACAGACGAGAATCTAATCGAGGGGTTCGGAGTGGTTTATATACAGAATAACAGATACCCCGGGAGGGAGTTACAGACTGGAATCTAATCGAGGGGTTCGGAGTGGTTTATATACAGAAGAACAGAGACCCCGGGAGGGAGTTACAGACTGGAATCTAATCGAGGGGTTCGGGGTGGTTTATATACAGAATAACAGATACCCCGGGAGGGGGTTACAGACTGGAATGTAATCGAGGGGTACGGAGTGGTTTATGTACAGAATAACAGAAACCCCGGGAGGGAGTTACAGACTGGAATCTAATCGAGGGGTTCGGGGTGGGGTTTATATACAGAATAACAGATACCCAGGAGGGAGTTACAGACTGGAATCTAATCGAGGGGATCGGGGTGGTTTATATACAGAATATCATTTCCCTCCGAGGGGGAGTTACAGACTGGAATCTAATCAAGGTGTTCGGGTTGGTTTATATGCAGAATAACAGATACCCCGGGAGGGAGTTACAGACTGGAATCTAATCGAGGGTTTCGGGGTGGTGTTTATATACAGAATAACAGATAACCGGGAGGGAATAACAGACTGGAATCTAATCGAGGGGTTCGGGGGGGTTTATATACAGAGTTAAAGATACCCCGGGAGGGAGTTACAGACTGGAATGTAATCGAGGGGTTCGGGGTGGTTTATATACAGAATAACAGATACCCCGGGAGGGAGTTACAGACTGGAATCTAATCGAGGGGTTCGGGGTGGTTTATATACAGAATAACAGATACCCCGGGGAGGGAGTTACAGACTGGAATCTAATCAAGGGGTTCGGGGGAGTTTATATACAGAATAACAGATACCCGGGAGGGAGTTACAGACTGGAATCTAATCGAGGGGTTCGGGGTGGGGTTTATATACAGAATAACAGATACCCGGGAGTGAGTTACAGACTGGAATCTAATCGAGGGGTTCGCGGTGGGGTTTATATACAGAATAACAGATACCCGGGAGGGAGTTACAGACTGGAATCTAATCGAGGGGTTCGGGGGGGTTTATGTACAGAATAACAGATACCCCGGGAGGGAGTTACAGACTGGAATCTAATCGAGGGGTTCGGGGTGGTTTATATACAGAATAACAGATACCCGGGAGGGAGTTACAGACTGGAATCTAATCGAGGGGATCGGGGTGGTTTATATACAGGATATCATTTCCCTCCGAGGGGGAGTTACAGACTGGAATCTAATCAAGGTGTTCGGTTTGGTTTATATACAGAATAACAGATACCCCGGGAGGGAGTTACAGACTGGAATCTAATCGAGGGTTTCGGGGTGGTGTTAATATACAGAATAACAGATAACCGGGAGGGAATAACAGACTGGAATCTAATCGAGGGGTTCGGGGGGGTTTATATACAGAGTTAAAGATACCCCGGGAGGGAGTTACAGACTGGAATCTAATCGAGGGGTTCGGGGTGGTTTATATACAGAATAACAGACACCCCGGGAGGGAGTTACAGGCTGGAATCTAATCGAGTGGTTCAGGGTGGGGTTTATATACAGAATAACAAATACCCCGGGAGGGAGTTACAGACTGGAATCTAATCCAGGGGTTCGGGGTGGTTTATATACAGAATAACAGATACCCCGGGAGGGAGTTGCAGACTGGAATCTAATCGAGGGGTTCGGGGTGGTTTATATACAGAATAACAGATACCCGGGAGGGAGTTACAGACTGGAATCTAATCGAGGGGTTCGGGGTGGGGTTTATATACAGAATAACAGATACCCTGGGAGGGGGTTACAGACTGGAATCTAATCGAGGGGTTCAGGGTGGTTTATATACAGAATAATAGATACCCGGGTGGGAGTTACCGACTGGAATCTAATTGAGGGGTTCGGGGTGGTTTATATACAGAATAACAGATACCCCGGGAGGTAGTTACAGACTGGAATCTAATCGAGGGGTTCGGGGTGGGGTTTATATACAGAATAACAGATACCCGGGTGGGAGTTACAGACTGGAATCTAATCGAGGGGTTCGGGGTGGGGTTTATATACAGAATAACAGATACCCTGGGAGGGAGTTACAGACTGGAATCTAATCGAGAGGTTCGGGGTGGTTTATATACAGAATAACAGATACCCCGGGAGGGAGTTACAGACTGGAATCTAATCGAGGGGTTCAGGGTGGGGTTTATATACAGAATAACAGATACCCCGGGAGGGAGTTACAGACTGGAATCTAATCGAGGGGTTCGGGGTGGTTTATATACAGAATAACAGATACCCCGGGAGGGAGTTACAGACTGGAATCTAATCGAGGGTTTCGGGGTGGGGTTTATATACAGAATAACAGATAACCGGGAGGGAATAACAGACTGGAATCTAATCGAGGGGTTCGGGGGGGTTTATATACAGAATAACAGATACCCCGGGAGGGAGTTACAGACTGGAATCTAATCGAGGGTTTCGGGGTGGGGTTTATATACAGAATAACAGATAACCGGGAGGGAATAACAGACTGGAATCTAATCGAGGGGTTCGGGGTGGTTTATATACAGAATAACAGACACCCCGGGAGGGAGTTACAGACTGGAATCTAATCGAGGGGTTCGGGGGGGTTTATATACAGAATAACAGATACCCCGGGAGGGAGTTACAGACTGGAATCTAATCGAGGGGTTCGGGGGGGTTTATATACAGAATAACAGATACCCCGGGAGGGAGTTACAGACTGGAATCTAATCAAGGTGTTCGGGTTGGTTTATATACAGAATAACAGATACCCCGGGAGGGAGTTACAGACTGGAATCTAATCGAGGGTTTCGGGGTGGTGTTAATATACAGAATAACAGATAACCGGGAGGGAATAACAGACTGGAATCTAATCGAGGGGTTCGGGGGGGTTTATATACAGAGTTAAAGATACCCCGGGAGGGAGTTACAGACTGGAATCTAATCGAGGGGTTCGGGGTGGTTTATATACAGAATAACAGACACCCCGGGAGGGAGTTACAGGCTGGAATCTAATCGAGGGGTTCGGGGTGGTTTATATACAGAATAACAAATACCCCGGGAGGGAGTTACAGACTGGAATCTAATCCAGGGGTTCGGGGTGGTTTATATACAGAATAACAGATACCCCGGGAGGGAGTTGCAGACAGGAATCTAATCGAGGGGTTCGGGGTGGTTTATATAAAGAATAACAGATACCCGGGAGGGAGTTACAGACTGGAATCTAATCGAGGGGTTCGGGGTGGGGTTTATATACAGAATAACAGATACCCTGGGAGGGGGTTACAGACTGGAATCTAATCGAGGGGTTCAGGGTGGTTTATATACAGAATAACAGATACCCGGGTGGGAGTTACCGACTGGAATCTAATTGAGGGGTTCGGGGTGGTTTATATACAGAATAACAGATACCCTGGGAGGTAGTTACAGACTGGAATCTAATCGAGGGGTTCGGGGTGGGGTTTATATACAGAATAACAGATACCCGGGTGGGAGTTACAGACTGGAATCTAATCGAGGGGTTCGGGGTGGGGTTTATATACAGAATAACAGATACCCTGGGAGGGAGTTACAGACTGGAATCTAATCGAGAGGTTCGGGGTGGTTTATATACAGAATAACAGATACCCCGGGAGGGAGTTACAGACTGGAATCTAATTGAGGGGTTCAGGGTGGGGTTTATATACAGAATAACAGATACCCCGGGAGGGAGTTACAGACTGGAATCTAATCGAGGGGTTCGGGGTGGTTTATATACAGAATAACAGATACCCCGGGAGGGAGTTACAAACTGGAATCTAATCGAGGGTTTCGGGGTGGGGTTTATATACAGAATAACAGATAACCGGGAGGGAATAACAGACTGGAATCTAATCGAGGGGTTCGGGGGGGTTTATATACAGAATAACAGATACCCCGGGAGGGAGTTACAGACTGGAATCTAATCGAGGGTTTCGGGGTGGGGTTTATATACAGAATAACAGATAACCGGGAGGGAATAACAGACTGGAATCGAATCGAGGGGTTCGGGGTGGTTTATATACAGAATAACAGACACCCCGGGAGGGAGTTACAGACTGGAATCTAATCGAGGGGTTCGGGGTGGTTTATATACAGAATAGCAGATACCCCGGGAGGTAGTTACAGACTGGAATCTAATCGAGGGGTTCAGGGTGGTTTATATACAGAATAACAGATACCCTGGGAGGGGGTTACAGACTGGAATCTAATCGAGGGGTTCAGGGTGGTTTATATACAGAATAACAGATACCCGGGAGGGAGTTACCGACTGGAATCTAATTGAGGGGTTCGGGGTGGTTTATATCCAGAATAACAGATACCCGGGTGGGAGTTACAGACTGGAATCTAATCGAGGGGTTCGGGGTGGGGTTTATATACAGAATAACAGATACCCGGGAGGGAGTTACAGACTGGAATCTAATCGAGAGGTTCGGGGTGGTTTATATACAGAATAACAGATACCCGGGAGGGAGTTACAGACTGGAATCTAATCGAGGGGTTCGGGGTGGGGTTTATATACAGAATAACAGATACCTGGGAGGGAATAACAGACTGGTATCTAATCGAGGGGTTCGGGGGGGTTTATGTACAGAATAACAGATACCCAGTGAGGGAGTTACAGACGAGAATCTAATCGAGGGGTTCGGAGTGGTTTATATACAGAATAACAGATACCCCGGGAGGGAGTTACAGACTGGAATCTAATCGAGGGGTTCGGAGTGGTTTATATACAGAAGAACAGAGACCCCGGGAGGGAGTTACAGACTGGAATCTAATCGAGGGGTTCGGGGTGGTTTATATACAGAATAACAGATACCCAGGAGGGAGTTACAGACTGGAATCTAATCGAGGGGATCGGGGTGGTTTATATACAGAATAACAGATACCCGGGAGGGAGTTACAGACTGGAATCTAATCGAGGGGTTCGGGGTGGGGGTTATATACAGAATAACAGATACCCCGGGAGGGAGTTACAGACTGGAATCTAATCAAGGGGTTCGGGGTGGTTTATATACAGAATATCATTTCCCTCCGAGGGGGAGTTACAGACTGGAATCTAATCAAGGTGTTCGGGTTGGTTTATATGCAGAATAACAGATACCCCGGGAGGGAGTTACAGACTGGAATCTAATCGAGGGTTTCGGGGTGGTGTTTATATACAGAATAACAGATAACCGGGAGGGAATAACAGACTGGAATCTAATCGAGGGGTTCGGGGGGGTTTATATACAGAGTTAAAGATACCCCGGGAGGGAGTTACAGACTGGAATGTAATCGAGGGGTTCGGGGTGGTTTATATACAGAATAACAGATACCCCGGGAGGGAGTTACAGACTGGAATCTAATCGAGGGGTTCGGGGTGGTTTATATACAGAATAACAGATACCCCGGGGAGGGAGTTACAGACTGGAATCTAATCAAGGGGTTCGGGGGAGTTTATATACAGAATAACAGATACCCGGGAGGGAGTTACAGACTGGAATCTAATCGAGGGGTTCGGGGTGGGGTTTATATACAGAATAACAGATACCCGGGAGTGAGTTACAGACTGGAATCTAATCGAGGGGTTCGCGGTGGGGTTTATATACAGAATAACAGATACCCGGGAGGGAGTTACAGACTGGAATCTAATCGAGGGGTTCGGGGGGGTTTATGTACAGAATAACAGATACCCCGGGAGGGAGTTACAGACTGGAATCTAATCGAGGGGTTCGGGGTGGTTTATATACAGAATAACAGATACCCGGGAGGGAGTTACAGACTGGAATCTAATCGAGGGGATCGGGGTGGTTTATATACAGGATATCATTTCCCTCCGAGGGGGAGTTACAGACTGGAATCTAATCAAGGTGTTCGGTTTGGTTTATATACAGAATAACAGATACCCCGGGAGGGAGTTACAGACTGGAATCTAATCGAGGGTTTCGGGGTGGTGTTAATATACAGAATAACAGATAACCGGGAGGGAATAACAGACTGGAATCTAATCGAGGGGTTCGGGGGGGTTTATATACAGAGTTAAAGATACCCCGGGAGGGAGTTACAGACTGGAATCTAATCGAGGGGTTCGGGGTGGTTTATATACAGAATAACAGACACCCCGGGAGGGAGTTACAGGCTGGAATCTAATCGAGGGGTTCGCGGTGGTTTATATACAGAATAACAAATACCCCGGGAGGGAGTTACAGACTGGAATCTAATCCAGGGGTTCGGGGTGGTTTATATACAGAATAACAGATACCCCGGGAGGGAGTTGCAGACTAGAATCTAATCGAGGGGTTCGGGGTGGTTTATATACAGAATAACAGATACCCGGGAGGGAGTTACAGACTGGAATCTAATCGAGGGGTTCGGGGTGGGGTTTATATACAGAATAACAGATACCCTGGGAGGGGGTTACAGACTGGAATCTAATCGAGGGGTTCAGGGTGGTTTATATACAGAATAATAGATACCCGGGTGGGAGTTACCGACTGGAATCTAATTGAGGGGTTCGGGGTGGTTTATATACAGAATAACAGATACCCCGGGAGGTAGTTACAGACTGGAATCTAATCGAGGGGTTCGGGGTGGGGTTTATATACAGAATAACAGATACCCGGGTGGGAGTTACAGACTGGAATCTAATCGAGGGGTTCGGGGTGGGGTTTATATACAGAATAACAGATACCCTGGGAGGGAGTTACAGACTGGAATCTAATCGAGAGGTTCGGGGTGGTTTATATACAGAATAACAGATACCCCGGGAGGGAGTTACAGACTGGAATCTAATCGAGGGGTTCAGGGTGGGGTTTATATACAGAATAACAGATACCCCGGGAGGGAGTTACAGACTGGAATCTAATCGAGGGGTTCGGGGTGGTTTATATACAGAATAACAGATACCCCGGGAGGGAGTTACAGACTGGAATCTAATCGAGGGTTTCGGGGTGGGGTTTATATACAGAATAACAGATAACCGGGAGGGAATAACAGACTGGAATCTAATCGAGGGGTTCGGGGGGGTTTATATACAGAATAACAGATACCCCGGGAGGGAGTTACAGACTGGAATCTAATCGAGGGTTTCGGGGTGGGGTTTATATACAGAATAACAGATAACCGGGAGGGAATAACAGACTGGAATCTAATCGACGGGTTCGGGGTGGTTTATATACAGAATAACAGATACCCCGGGAGGGAGTTACAGACTGGAATCTAATCGAGGGGTTCGGGGGGTTTATATACAGAATAACAGACACCCCGGGAGGGAGTTACAGACTGGAATCTAATCGAGGGGTTCGGGGTGGTTTATATACAGAATAACAGATACTCGGGAGGGAGTTACAGACTGGAATCTAATCGAGGGGTTCGGGGTGGGGTTTATATACAGAATAACAGATACCCCGGGAGGGAGTTACAGACTGGAATCTAATCGAGGGGTTCGGGGTGGTTTATATACAGAATAACAGATACCCCGGGAGGGAGTTACAGACTGGAATCTAATCGAGGGGTTCGGGGTGGTTTATATACAGAATAACAGATACCCCGGGAGGGAGTTACAGACTGGAATCTAATCGAGGGGTTCAGGGTGGGGTTTATATACAGATTAACAGATACCCCGGGAGGGAGTTACAGACTGGAATCTAATCGAGGGGTTCGGGGTGGGGTTTATATACAGAATAGCAGATACCCCGGGAGGTAGTTACAGACTGGAATCTAATCGAGGGGTTCAGGGTGGTTTATATACAGAATAACAGATACCCTGGGAGGGGGTTACAGACTGGAATCTAATCGAGGGGTTCAGGGTGGTTTATATACAGAATAACAGATACCCGGGAGGGAGTTACCGACTGGAATCTAATTGAGGGGTTCGGGGTGGTTTATATCCAGAATAACAGATACCCGGGTGGGAGTTACAGACTGGAATCTAATCGAGGGGTTCGGGGTGGGGTTTATATACAGAATAACAGATACCCGGGAGGGAGTTACAGACTGGAATCTAATCGAGAGGTTCGGGGTGGTTTATATACAGAATAACAGATACCCGGGAGGGAGTTACAGACTGGAATCTAATCGAGGGGTTCGGGGTGGGGTTTATATACAGAATAACAGATACCCGGGAGGGAATAACAGACTGGAATCTAATCGAGGGGTTCGGGGGGGTTTATATACAGAATAACAGATACCCCGGGAGGGAGTTACAGACTGGAATCTAATCGAGGGGTTCGGGGTAGTTTATATACAGAATAACAGATACCCAGTGAGGGAGTTACAGACGAGAATCTAATCGAGGGGTTCGGAGTGGTTTATATACAGAATAACAGACACCCCGGGAGGGAGTTACAGACTGGAATCTAATCGAGGGGTTCGGGGTGGTTTATATACAGAAGAACAGAGACCCCGGGAGGGAGTTACAGACTGGAATCTAATCGAGGGGTTCGGGGTGGGGTTTATATACAGAATAACAGATACCCCGGGAGGGAGTTACAGACTGGAATCTAATCGAGGGGTTCGGGGTGGTTTATATACAGAATAACAGATACCCGGGAGGGAGTTACAGACTGGAATCTAATCGAGGGGTTCGGGGGGGTTTATATACAGAATAACAGATACCCCGGGAGGGAGTTACAGACTGGAATCTAATCGAGGGGATCGGGGTGGTTTATATACAGAATATCATTTCCCTCCGAGGGGGAGTTACAGACTGGAATCTAATCAAGGTGTTCGGGTTGGTTTATATGCAGAATAACAGATACCCCGGGAGGGAGTTACAGACTGGAATCTAATCGAGGGTTTCGGGGTGGTGTTTATATACAGAATAACAGATAACCGGGAGGGAATAACAGACTGGAATCTAATCGAGGGGTTCGGGGGGGTTTATATACAGAGTTAAAGATACCCCGGGAGGGAGTTACAGACTGGAATCTAATCGAGGGGTTCGGGGTGGTTTATATACAGAATAACAGACACCCCGGGAGGGAGTTACAGACTGGAATCTAATCCAGGGGTTCGGGGTGGTTTATATACAGAATAACAGATACCCGGGTGGGAGTTACAGACTGGAATCTAATCGAGGGGTTCGGGGTGGGGTTTATATACAGAATAACAGATACCCTGGGAGGGAGTTACAGACTGGAATCTAATCGAGAGGTTCGGGGTGGTTTATATACAGAATAACAGATACCCCGGGAGGGAGTTACAGACTGGAATCTAATCGTGGGGTTCAGGGTGGGGTTTATATACAGAATAACAGATACCCCGGGAGGGAGTTACAGACTGGAATCTAATCGAGGGGTTCGGAGTGGTTTATATACAGAATAACAGATACTCGGGAGGGAATAACAGACTGGAATCTAATCGAGGGGTTCGGGGTGGTTTATATACAGAATAACAGATACCCCGGGAGGGAGTTACAGACTGGAATCTAATCGAGGGTTTCGGGGTGGGGTTTATATTCAGAATAACAGATAACCTGGAGGGAATAACAGACTGGAATCTAATCGAGGGGTTCGGGGGGGTTTATATACAGAATAACAGATACCCCGGGAGGGAGTTACAGACTGGAATCTAATCGAGGGTTTCGGGGTGGGGTTTATATACAGAATAACAGATAACCGGGAGGGAATAACAGACTGGAATCTAATCGAGGGGTTCGGGGTGGTTTATATACAGAATAACAGACACCCCGGGAGGGAGTTACAGACTGGAATCTAATCGAGGGGTTCGGGGTGGTTTATATACAGAATAGCAGATACCCCGGGAGGTAGTTACAGACTGGAATCTAATCGAGGGGTTCAGGGTGGTTTATATACAGAATAACAGATACCCTGGGAGGGGGTTACAGACTGGAATCTAATCGAGGGGTTCAGGGGTGGGGTTTATATACAGAATAACAGATACCCCGGGAGGGAGTTACAGACTGGAATCTAATCGAGGGGTTCGGGGTGGTTTATATACAGAATAACAGATACCCCGGGAGGGAGTTACAGACTGGAATCTAATCAAGGTGTTCGGGTTGGTTTATATGCAGAATAACAGATACCCCGGGAGGGAGTTACAGACTGGAATCTAATCGAGGGTTTCGGGGTGGTGTTTATATACAGAATAACAGATAACCGGGAGGGAATAACAGACTGGAATCTAATCGAGGGGTTCGGGGGGGTTTATATACAGAGTTAAAGATACCCCGGGAGGGAGTTACAGACTGGAATCTAATCGAGGGGTTCGGGGTGGTTTATATACAGAATAACAGACACCCCGGGAGGGAGTTACAGGCTGGAATCTAATCGAGGGGTTCGGGGTGGTTTATATACAGAATAACAAATACCCCGGGAGGGAGTTACAGACTGGAATCTAATCCAGGGGTTCGGGGTGGTTTATATACAGAATAACAGATACCCCGGGAGGGAGTTGCAGACTGGAATCTAATCGAGGGGTTCGGGGTGGTTTATATACAGAATAACAGATACCCGGGAGGGAGTTACAGACTGGAATCTAATCGAGGGGTTCGGGGTGGGGTTTATATACAGAATAACAGATAACCGGGAGGGAATAACAGACTGGAATCTAATCGACGGGTTCGGGGTGGTTTATATACAGAATAACAGACACCCCGGGAGGGAGTTACAGACTGGAATCTAATCGAGGGGTTCGGGGTGGTTTATATACAGAATAACAGATACCCGGGAGGGAGTTACAGACTGGAATCTAATCGAGGGGTTCGGTGGGGTTTATATACAGAATAACAGATACCCCGGGAGGGAGTTACAGACTGGAATCTAATCGAGGGGTTCGGAGTGGTTTATATACAGAATAACAGATACTCGGGAGGGAGTTACAGACTGGAATCTAATCGAGGGGTTCGGGGTGGTTTATATACAGAATAACAGATACCCCGGGAGGGAGTTACAGACTGGAATCTAATCGAGGGGTTCAGGGTGGGGTTTATATACAGAATAGCAGATACCCCGGGAGGTAGTTACAGACTGGAATCTAATCGAGGGGTTCAGGGTGGGGTTTATATGCAGAATAACAGATACCCCGGGAGGGAGTTACAGACTGGAATCTAATCGAGGGGTTCAGGGTGGTTTATATACAGAATAACAGATACCCTGGGAGGGGGTTACAGACTGGAATCTAATCGAGGGGTTCAGGGTGGTTTATATACAGAATAACAGATACCCGGGAGGGAGTTACCGACTGGAATCTAATTGAGGGGTTCGGGGTGGTTTATATCCAGAATAACAGATACCCGGGTGGGAGTTACAGACTGGAATCTAATCGAGGGGTTCGGGGTGGGGTTTATATACAGAATAACAGATACCCGGGAGGGAGTTACAGACTGGAATCTAATCGAGAGGTTCGGGGTGGTTTATATACAGAATAACAGATACCCGGGAGGGAGTTACAGACTGGAATCTAATCGAGGGGTTCGGGGTGGGGTTTATATACAGAATAACAGATACCCGGGAGGGAATAACAGACTGGAATCTAATCGAGGGGTTCGGGGGGGTTTATGTACAGAATAACAGATACCCAGTGAGGGAGTTACAGACGAGAATCTAATCGAGGGGTTCGGAGTGGTTTATATACAGAATAACAGACACCCCGGGAGGGAGTTACAGACTGGAATCTAATCGAGGGGTTCGGGGTGGTTTATATACAGAAGAACAGAGACCCCGGGAGGGAGTTACAGACTGGAATCTAATCGAGGGGTTCGGGGTGGTTTATATACAGAATAACAGATACCCCGGGGAGGGAGTTACAGACTGGAATCTAATCGAGGGGTTCGGGGTGGTTTATATACAGAATAACAGATACCCCGGGAGGGAGTTACAGACTGGAATCTAATCGAGGGGCTCGGGGTGGGGTTTATATACAGAATAACAGACACCCCGGGAGGGAGTTACAGACTGGAATCTAATCGAGGGGTTCGGGGTGGTTTATATACAGAATAACAGATACCCCGGGAGGGAGTTTCAGACTGGAATCTAATCGAGGGGCTCGGGGTGGGGTTTATATACAGAATAACAGATACCCCGGGAGGGAGTTACAGACTGGAATCTAATCGAGGGTTTCGGGGTGGTGTTTATATACAGAATAACAGATAACCGGGAGGGAATAACAGACTGGAATCTAATCGAGACGTTCGGGGGGGTTTATATACAGAGTTAAAGATACCCCGGGAGGGAGTTACAGACTGGAATCTAATCGAGGGGTTCGGGGTGGTTTATATACAGAATAACAGACACCCCGGGAGGGAGTTACAGACTGGAATCTAATCCAGGGGTTCGGGGTGGGGTTTATATACAGAATAACAGATACCCCGGGAGGGAGTTACAGACTGGAATCTAATCGAGGGTTTCGGGGTGGGGTTTATATACAGAATAACAGATACCCCGGGAGGGAGTTACAGACTGGAATCTAATCGAGGGGTTCGGGGTGGTTTATATACAGAATAACAGATACCCCGGGAGGGAGTTACAGACTGGAATCTAATCGAGGGGTTCGGGGTGGTTTATATACAGAATAACAGATACCCGGGTGGGAGTTACAGACTGGAATCTAATCGAGGGGTTCGGGGTGGGGTTTATATACAGAATAACAGATACCCTGGGAGGGAGTTACAGACTGGAATCTAATCGAGAGGTTCGGGGTGGTTTATATACAGAATAACAGATACCCCGGGAGGGAGTTACAGACTGGAATCTAATCGTGGGGTTCAGGGTGGGGTTTATATACAGAATAACAGATACCCCGGGAGGGAGTTACAGACTGGAATCTAATCGAGGGGTTCGGAGTGGTTTATATACAGAATAACAGATACTCGGGAGGGAATAACAGACTGGAATCTAATCGAGGGGTTCGGGGTGGTTTATATACAGAATAACAGATACCCCGGGAGGGAGTTACAGACTGGAATCTAATCGAGGGTTTCGGGGTGGGGTTTATATTCAGAATAACAGATAACCGGGAGGGAATAACAGACTGGAATCTAATCGAGGGGTTCGGGGGGGTTTATATACAGAATAACAGATACCCCGGGAGGGAGTTACAGACTGGAATCTAATCGAGGGTTTCGGGGTGGGGTTTATATACAGAATAACAGATAACCGGGAGGGAATAACAGACTGGAATCTAATCGAGGGGTTCGGGGTGGTTTATATACAGAATAACAGACACCCCGGGAGGGAGTTACAGACTGGAATCTAATCGAGGGGTTCGGGGTGGTTTATATACAGAATAACAGATACCCCGGGAGGGAGTTACAGACTGGAATCTAATCGAGGGGTTCAGGGTGGTTTATATACAGAATAACAGATACCCGGGAGGGAGTTACAGACTGGAATCTAATCGAGGGGTTCGGGGTGGTTTATATACAGAATAACAGATACCCCGGGAGGGAGTTACAGACTGGAATCTAATCGAGGGGTTCGGGGTGGTTTATATACAGAATAACAGATACCCCGGGAGGTAGTTACAGACTGGAATCTAATCGAGGGGTTCAGGGTGGTTTATATACAGAATAACAGATACCCTGGGAGGGGGTTACAGACTGGAATCTAATCGAGGGGTTCAGGGGTGGGGTTTATATACAGAATAACAGATACCCCGGGAGGGAGTTACAGACTGGAATCTAATCGAGGGGTTCGGGGTGGTTTATATACAGAATAACAGATACCCCGGGAGGGAGTTACAGACTGGAATCTAATCGAGGGGTTCGGGGTGGTTTATATACAGAATAACAGATACCCGGGAGGGAGTTACCGACTGGAATCTAATTGAGGGGTTCGGGGTGGTTTATATCCAGAATAACAGATACCCCGGGAGGGAGTTACAGACTGGAATCTAATCGAGGGGTTCGGGGTGGTTTATATCCAGAATAACAGATACCCCGGGAGGGAGTTACAGACTGGAATCTAATCGAGGGGTTCGGGGTGGGGTTTATATACAGAATAACAGATACCCTGGGAGGGAGTTACAGACTGGAATCTAATCGAGAGGTTCGGGGTGGTTTATATACAGAATAACAGATACCCTGGGAGGGAGTTACAGACTGGGATCTAATCGAGGGGTTCAGGGTGGTTTATATACAGAATAACAGATACACCGGGAGGGAGTTACAGACTGGAATCTAATCGAGGGGTTCAGGGTGGGGTTTATGTACAGAATAACAGATACCCCGGGAGGGAGTTATAGACTGGAATCTAATCGAGGGGTTCGGGGTGGTTTATATACAGAATAACAGATACCCCGGGAGGGAGTTACAGACGAGAATCTAATCGAGGGGTTCGGGGTGGGGTTTATATACAGAATAACAGATACCCCGGGAGGGAGTTACAGACTGGAATCTAATCGAGGGGTTCGGGGTGGTTTATATACAGAATAACAGATACCCCGGGAGGGAGTTACAGACTGGAATCTAATCGAGGGGATCGGGGTGGTGTATATACAGAATAACAGATACCCGGGAGGGAGTTACAGACTGGAATCTAATCGAGGGATTCGGGGTGGTGTATATACAGAATAACAGATACCCCGGGAGGGAGTTACAGACTGGAATCTAATCGAGGGGTACGGGGTGGTTTATATACAGAATAACAGATACCCCGGGAGCGAGTTACAGACTGGAATCTAATCGAGGGTTTCGGGGTGGTGTATATACAGAATAACAGATACACCGGGTGGGAGTTACAGACCGGAATCTAATCGAGGGGTTCAGGGTGGTTTATATACAGAATAACAGATACCCCAGGAGGGAGTTACAGACTGGAATCTAATCGAGGGGTTCGGAGTGGTTTATATACAGAATAACAGATACCCGGGAGGGAGTTACAGACTGGAATCTAATCGAGGGGTTCGGGGTGGTTTATATACAGAATAACAGATACCCCGGGGAGGGAGTTACAGACTGGAATCTAATCGAGGGTTTCGGGGTGGGGTTTATATACAGAATAACAGATAACCGGGAGGGAATACCAGACTGGAATCTAATCGAGGGGTTCGGGGGGGTTTATATACAGAATAACAGATACCCCGGGAGGGAGTTACAGACTGGAATCTAATCGAGGGTTTCGGGGTGGGGTTTATATACAGAATAACAGATACCCGGGAAGGAATAACAGACTGGAATCTAATCGAGGGGTTCGGGGTGGTTTATGTACAGAATAACAGATACCCAGTGAGGGAGTTACAGACGAGAATCGAATCGAGGGGATCGGGGTGGTTTATATACAGAATAACAGATACCCGGGAGGGAATAACAGACTGGAATTTAATCAAGGGGTTCGGGGTGGTTTATATACAGAATACCAGATACTCGGGAGGGAGTTACAGACTGGAATCTAATCGAGGGTTTCGGGGTGGGGTTTATATACAGAATAACAGATACCTGGGAGGGAGTTACAGACTGGAATCTTATCGAGGGGTTCGGGGTGGTTTATATACAGAGTTAAAGATACCCCGGGAGGGAGTTACAGACTAGAATCTAATCGAGGGGTTTGGGGTGGTGTATATACAGAATAACAGATACCCTGGGAGCGAGTTACAGACTGGAATCTAATCGAGGGGTTCGGGGGGGTTTATATACAGAATAACAGATACCCCGGGAGGGAGTTACAGACTGGAATCTAATTCAGGGATTCAGGGTGGTTTATATACAGAATAACAGATACTGGGGAGGGAATAACAGACCGGAATCTAATCAAGGGGTTCGGGGTGGTTTATACACAGAATAACGGATACCCCGGGAGGGAGTTACAGACTGGAATCTAATCGAGGGGTTCGGTGTGGTTTATATACAGAATAACAGATACTCGGTAGGGAGTTACAGACTGGAATCTAATCGAGGTGTTCGGGTTGGTTTATATACAGAATAACAGATACCCCGGGAGGGAGTTACAGACTGGAATCTAATCGAGGGGTTCGGGGTGGGGTTTATATACAGAATAACTGATACCCCGGGAGGGAGTTACAGACTGGAATCTAATCGAGGGGTTCGGTGTGGTTTATATACAGAATAACAGATACCCCGGGAGGGAGTTACAGACTGGAATCTAATCGAGGGGTTCGGGGTGGGGTTTATATACAGAATAACAGATACCCCGGGAGGGAGTTACAGACTGGAATCTAATCGAGGGGTTCGGTGTGGTTTATATACAGAATAACAGATACTCGGTAGGGAGTTACAGACTGGAATCTAATCGAGGGGTTCGGGGTGGGGTTTATATACAGAATAACAGATACCCCGGGAGGGAGTTACAGACTGGAATCTAATCGAGGGGTTCGGTGTGGTTTATATACAGAATAACAGATACTCGGTAGGGAGTTACAGACTGGAATCTAATCGAGGGGTTCGGGGTGGGGTTTATATACAGAATAACAGATACCCCGGGAGGGAATAACAGACTGGAATTTAATCGAGGGGTTCGGCGGGGTTTATATACAGAATAACAGATACCCGGGAGGGAATAACAGACTGGAATTTAATCGAGGGGTTCGGGGGGGTTTATATACAGAATAACAGATACCCCGGGAGGGAGTTACAGACTGGAATCTAATCAAGGGGTTCGCGATGGTTTATATACAGAATAACAGATACCCCGGGAGTGAGTTACAGGCTGGAATCTAATCGAGGGGTTCGGGGTGGTTTATATACAGAATAACAGATACCCCGGGAGGGAGTTACAGACTGAAATCCAATCGAGAGGTTCGGGGTGGGGTTTATATACAGAATAACAGATACTCCGGGAGGGAGTTACAGACTGGAATCTAATCGAGGTGTTCGGGGTGGTTTATATACAGAATAACAGATACCCCGGGAGGGAGTTACACACTGGAATCTAATCGAGGTGTTCGGGGGTGGTTTATATACAGAATAGCAGATACCCCGGGAGGGAGTTACAGACTGGAATCTAATTGAGGGGTTCGGGGTGGGGTTTATATACAGAATAACAGATACCCCGGGGAGGGAGTTACAGACTGGAATCTAATCGAGGGGTTCGGGGTGGTTTATATACAGAATAACAGATACCCGGGAGGGAGTTACAGACTGGAATCTAATCGAGGGGTTCGGGGTGGGGTTTATATACAGAATAACAGATACCCCGGGAGGGAGTTACAGACTGGAATCTAATCGAGGGGTTCGGGGTGGGGTTTATATACAGAATAACAGATACCCCGGGAGGGAGTTACAGACTGGAATCTAATCGAGGGGTTCGGTTTGGTTTATATACAGAATAACAGATACCCCGGGAGGGAGTTACAGACTGGAATCTAATCGAGGGGTTCGGGGTGCTGTGTATACAGAATAACAGATACCCCGGGAGGGAGTTACAGACTGGAATCTAATCGAGGGGTTCGGGGTGGTTTATATACAGAATAACAGATGACCCGGGAGGGAGTTACAGACTGGAATCTAATCGAGGGGTTCGGGGTGGGGTTTATATACAGAATAACAGATACCCGGGAGGGAATAACAGACTGGAATCTAATCGAGGGGTTCGGGGTGGGGTTTATATACAGAATAACAGATACCCCGGGAGGGAGTTACAGATTGGAATCTAATCGAGGGGTTCGGGGTGGTTTATTTCCAGAATAACAGATACCCCGGGAGGGAGTTACAGACTGGAATCTAATCGAGGGTTTCGGGGTGGGGTTTATATACAGAATAACAGATAACCGGGAGGGAATAACAGACTGGAATCTAATCGAGGTGTTCGGGGGGCTTTATATACAGAGTTAAAGATACCCCGGGAGGGAGTTACAGACTGGAATCTAATCCAGGGGTTCGGGGTGGTTTATATACAGAATAACAAATACCCCGGGAGGGAGTTACAGACTGGAATCTAATCCAGGGGTTCGGGGTGGTTTATATACAGAATAACAGATACCCCGGGAGGGAGTTACTGACCGGAATCTAATCGAGGGGATCCGTGTGGTGTATATACAGAATGACAGATACCCCGGGAGGGAGTTACAGACTGGAATCTAATCGAGGGGTTCGGGGTGGGGTTTATATACAGAATAACAGATACCCGGGAGGGAATAACAGACTGGAATCTAATCGAGGGGTTCGGGGGGGTTTATGTACAGAATAACAGATACCCAGTGAGGGAGTTACAGACGAGAATCTAATCGAGGGGTTCGGAGTGGTTTATATACAGAATAACAGATACCCCGGGAGGGAGTTACAGACTGGAATCTAATCGAGGGGTTCGGAGTGGTTTATATACAGAAGAACAGAGACCCCGGGAGGGAGTTACAGACTGGAATCTAATCGAGGGGTTCGGGGTGGTTTATATACAGAATAACAGATACCCAGGAGGGAGTTACAGACTGGAATCTAATCGAGGGGATCGGGGTGGTTTATATACAGAATATCATTTCCCTCCGAGGGGGAGTTACAGACTGGAATCTAATCAAGGTGTTCGGGTTGGTTTATATGCAGAATAACAGATACCCCGGGAGGGAGTTACAGACTGGAATCTAATCGAGGGTTTCGGGGTGGTGTTTATATACAGAATAACAGATAACCGGGAGGGAATAACAGACTGGAATCTAATCGAGGGGTTCGGGGGGGTTTATATACAGAGTTAAAGATACCCCGGGAGGGAGTTACAGACTGGAATCTAATCGAGGGGTTCGGGGTGGTTTATATACAGAATAACAGACACCCCGGGAGGGAGTTACAGACTGGAATCTAATCGAGGGGTTCGGGGTGGTTTATATACAGAATAACAAATACCCCGGGAGGGAGTTACAGACTGGAATCTAATCCAGGGGTTCGGGGTGGTTTATATACAGAATAACAGATACCCCGGGAGGGAGTTGCAGACTGGAATCTAATCGAGGGGTTCGGGGTGGTTTATATACAGAATAACAGATACCCCGGGAGAGTGATACAGACTGGAATCTAATCGAGGGGTTCGGGGTGGGGTTTATATACAGAATAACAGATACCCTGGGAGGGGGTTACAGACTGGAATCTAATCGAGGGGTTCAGGGTGGTTTATATACAGAATAACAGATACCCGGGTGGGAGTTACCGACTGGAATCTAATTGAGGGGTTCGGGGTGGTTTATATACAGAATAACAGATACCCCGGGAGGTAGTTACAGACTGGAATCTAATCGAGGGGTTCGGGGTGGGGTTTATATACAGAATAACAGATACCCGGGTGGGAGTTACAGACTGGAATCTAATCGAGGGGTTCGGGGTGGGGTTTATATACAGAATAACAGATACCCTGGGAGGGAGTTACAGACTGGAATCTAATCGAGAGGTTCGGGGTGGTTTATATACAGAATAACAGATACCCTGGGAGGGAGTTACAGACTGGAATCTAATCGAGAGGTTCGGGGTGGTTTATATACAGAATAACAGATACCCTGGGAGGGAGTTACAGACTGGGATCTAATCGAGGGGTTCAGGGTGGTTTATATACAGAATAACAGATACCCCGGGAGGGAGTTACAGACTGGAATCTAATCGAGGGGTTCGGGGTGGGGTTTATGTACAGAATAACAGATACCCCGGGAGGGAGTTACAGACTGGAATCTAATCGAGGGGTTCAGGGTGGGGTTTATGTACAGAATAACAGATACCCCGGGAGGGAGTTATAGACTGGAATCTAATCGAGGGGTTCGGGGTGGTTTATATACAGAATAACAGATACCCCGGGAGGGAGTTACAGACGAGAATCTAATCGAGGGGATCGGGGTGGGATTTATATACAGAATAACAGATACCCCGGGAGGGAGTTACAGACTGGGATCTAATCGAGGGGTTCGGGGTGGGGTTTATATACAGAATAACAGATACCCCGGGAGGGAGTTACAGACTGGAATCTAATCGAGGGGTTCGGGGTGGTTTATATACAGAATAACAGATACCCCGGGAGGGAGTTACAGACTGGAATCTAATCGAGGGGATCGGGGTGGTGTATATACAGAATAACAGATACCCGGGAGGGAGTTACAGACTGGGATCTAATCGAGGTGTTCGGGGTGGTGTATATACAGAATAACAGATACCCCGGGAGGGAGTTACAGACTGGAATCTAATCGAGGGGTACGGGGTGGTTTATATACAGAATAACAGATACCCCAGGAGGGAGTTACAGACTGGAATCTAATCGAGGGGTTCGGAGTGGTTTATATACAGAATAACAGATACCCGGGAGGGAGTTACAGACTGGAATCTAATCGAGGGGTTCGGGGTGGTTTATATACAGAATAACAGATACCCCGGGGAGGGAGTTACAGACTGGAATCTAATCGAGGGTTTCGGGGTGGGGTTTATATACAGAATAACAGATAACCGGGAGGGAATACCAGACTGGAATCTAATCGAGGGGTTCGGGGGGGTTTATATACAGAATAACAGATACCCCGGGAGGGAGTTACAGACTGGAATCTAATCGAGGGTTTCGGGGTGGGGTTTATATATAGAATAACAGATACCCGGGAGGGAATAACAGACTGGAATCTAATCGAGGGGTTCGGGGTGGTTTATGTACAGAATAACAGATACCCAGTGAGGGAGTTACAGACGAGAATCGAATCGAGGGGATCGGGGTGGTTTATATACAGAATAACAGATACCCGGGAGGGAATAACAGACTGGAATTTAATCAAGGGGTTCGGGGTGGTTTATATACAGAATACCAGATACTCGGGAGGGAGTTACAGACTGGAATCTAATCGAGGGTTTCGGGGTGGGGTTTATATACAGAATAACAGATACCTGGGAGGGAGTTACAGACTGGAATCTTATCGAGGGGTTCGGGGTGGTTTATATACAGAGTTAAAGATACCCCGGGAGGGAGTTACAGACTAGAATCTAATCGAGGGGTTTGGGGTGGTGTATATACAGAATAACAGATACCCTGGGAGCGAGTTACAGACTGGAATCTAATCGAGGGGTTCGGGGGGGTTTATATACAGAATAACAGATACCCCGGGAGGGAGTTACAGACTGGAATCTAATTCAGGGATTCAGGGTGGTTTATATACAGAATAACAGATACTCGGGAGGGAATAACAGACCGGAATCTAATCAAGGGGATCGGGGTGGTTTATACACAGAATAACGGATACCCCGGGAGGGAGTTACAGACTGGAATCTAATCGAGGGGTTCGGTGTGGTTTATATACAGAATAACAGATACTCGGTAGGGAGTTACAGACTGGAATCTAATCGAGGTGTTCGGGTTGGTTTATATACAGAATAACAGATACCCCGGGAGGGAGTTACAGACTGGAATCTAATCGAGGGGTTCGGGGTGGGGTTTATATACAGAATAACTGATACCCCGGGAGGGAGTTACAGACTGGAATCTAATCGAGGGGTTCGGTGTGGTTTATATACAGAATAACAGATACCCCGGGAGAGAGTTACAGACTGGAATCTAATCGAGGGGTTCGGGGTGGGGTTTATATACAGAATAACAGATACCCCGGGAGGGAGTTACAGACTGGAATCTAATCGAGGGGTTCGGTGTGGTTTATATACAGAATAACAGATACTCGGTAGGGAGTTACAGACTGGAATCTAATCGAGGGGTTCGGGGTGGGGTTTATATACAGAATAACAGATACCCCGGGAGGGAGTTACAGACTGGAATCTAATCGAGGGGTTCGGTGTGGTTTATATACAGAATAACAGATACTCGGTAGGGAGTTACAGACTGGAATCTAATCGAGGGGTTCGGGGTGGGGTTTATATACAGAATAACAGATACCCCGGGAGGGAATAACAGACTGGAATTTAATCGAGGGGTTCGGCGGGGTTTATATACAGAATAACAGATACCCGGGAGGGAATAACAGACTGGAATTTAATCGAGGGGTTCGCGATGGTTTATATACAGAATAACAGATACCCCGGGAGGGAGTTACAGACTGGAATCTAATCAAGGGGTTCGCGATGGTTTATATACAGAATAACAGATACCCCGGGAGTGAGTTACAGGCTGGAATCTAATCGAGGGGTTCGGGGTGGTTTATATACAGAATAACAGATACCCCGGGAGGGAGTTACAGACTGAAATCCAATCGAGAGGTTCGGGGTGGGGTTTATATACAGAATAACAGATACCCCGGGAGGGAGTTACACACTGGAATCTAATCGAGGTGTTCGGGGGTGGTTTATATACAGAATAACAGATACCCCGGGAGGGAGTTACAGACTGGAATCTAATTGAGGGGTTCGGGGTGGTTTATATACAGAATAACAGATACCCCGGGGAGGGAGTTACAGACTGGAATCTAATCGAGGGGTTCGGGGTGGTTTATATACAGAATAACAGATACCCGGGAGGGAGTTACAGACTGGAATCTAATCGAGGGGTTCGGGGTGGGGTTTATATACAGAATAACAGATACCCCGGGAGGGAGTTACAGACTGGAATCTAATCGAGGGGTTCGGGGTGGGGTTTATATACAGAATAACAGATACCCCGGGAGGGAGTTACAGACTGGAATCTAATCGAGGGGTTCGGTTTGGTTTATATACAGAATAACAGATACCCCGGGAGGGAGTTACAGACTGGAATCTAATCGAGGGGTTCGGGGTGCTGTGTATACAGAATAACAGATACCCCGGGAGGGAGTTACAGACTGGAATCTAATCGAGGGGTTCAGGGTGGTTTATATACAGAATAACAGATACCCCGGGAGGGAGTTACAGACTGGAATCTAATCGAGGGGTTCGGGGTGGGGTTTATATACAGAATAACAGATACCCGGGAGGGAATAACAGACTGGAATCTAATCGAGGGGTTCGGGGTGGGGTTTATATACAGAATAACAGATACCCCGGGAGGGAGTTACAGATTGGAATCTAATCGAGGGGTTCGGGGTGGTTTATTTCCAGAATAACAGATACCCCGGGAGGGAGTTACAGACTGGAATCTAATCGAGGGTTTCGTGGTGGGGTTTATATACAGAATAACAGATAACCGGGAGGGAATAACAGACTGGAATCTAATCGAGGTGTTCGGGGGGCTTTATATACAGAGTTAAAGATACCCCGGGAGGGAGTTACAGACTGGAATCTAATCCAGGGGTTCGGGGTGGTTTATATACAGAATAACAAATACCCCGGGAGGGAGTTACAGACTGGAATCTAATCCAGGGGTTCGGGGTGGTTTATATACAGAATAACAGATACCCCGGGAGGGAGTTACTGACCGGAATCTAATCGAGGGGATCCGTGTGGTGTATATACAGAATAACAGATACCCCGGGAGGGAGTTACAGACTGGAATCTAATCGAGGGGTTCGGGGTGGTTTATATACAGAATAACAGATACCCCGGGAGGGAGTTACAGACTGGAATCTAATCGAGGGGATCGGGGTGGGGTTTATATACAGAATAAAAGATACCCGGGAGGGAGTTACAGACTGGAATCTAATCAAGGAGTTCGGGGGAGTTTATATACAGAATAACAGATACCCCGGGAGGGAGTTACAGACTGGAATCTAATCGAGGGGTTCGGGGTGGTTTATATACAGAATTACAGATACCCCGGGAGGGAGTTACTGACCGGAATCTGATCGAGGGGATCCGTGTGGTGTATATACAGAATAACAGATACCCCGGGAGGGAGTTACAGACTGGAATCTAATCGAGGGGTTCGGGGTGGTTTATATACAGAATAACAGATACCCGGGAGGGAGTTACAGACTGGAATCTAATCGAGAGGTTCAGGGTGGTTTATATACAGAATAACAGATACCCGGGAGGGAGTTACAGACTGGAATCTAATCGAGGTGTTCGGGGTGGTTTATATACAGAATAACAGATACCCCGGGAGGGAGTTACAGACTGGAATCTAATCGAGGGGTTCAGGGTGGGGTTTATATACAGAATAACAGATACCCCGGGGAGGGAGTTACAGACTGGAATCTAATCGAGGGGTTCGGGGTGGGGTTTATATACAGAATAACAGATACCCCGGGAGGGAGTTACAGATTGGAATCTAATCGAGGGGTTCGGGGTGGGGTTTATATACAGAATAACAGTTACCCCGGGAGGGAGTTACAGATTGGAATCTAATCAAGGGGTTCGGGGTGGTTTATATACAGAATAACAGATACCCCGGGAGGGAGTTACAGACTGGAATCTAATCGAGGGTTTCGGGGTGGGGTTTATATACAGAATAACAGATAACCGGGAGGGAATAACAGACTGGAATCTAATCGAGGGGTTCGGCGGGGTTTATATACAGAGTTAAAGATACCCCGGGAGGGAGTTACAGACTGGAATCTAATCGAGGGGTTCGGGGTGGTTTATATACAGAATAACAGACACCCCGGGAGGGAGTTACAGACTGGAATCTAATCGAGGGGTTCGGGGTGGTTTATATACAGAATAACAAATACCCCGGGAGGGAGTTACAGACTGGAATCTAATCCAGGGGTTCGGGGTGGTTTATATACTGAATAACAGATACCCCGGAAGGGAGTTACAGACTGGGATCTAATCGAGGGGTTCGGGGTGGTTTATATACAGAATAACAGATACCCCAGGAGGGAGTTACAGACCGGAATCTAATCGAGGGGTTCGGGGTGGTTTATATACAGAATAACAGATACCCCAGGAGGGAGTTACAGACCGGAATCTAATCGAGGGGATCGGGGTGGTGGATATACAGAATAACAGATACCCCGGGAGGGAGTTACAGACTGGAATGTAATCGAGGGGTTCGGGGTGGTTTATATACAGAATAACAGATACCCCGGGGAGGGAGTTACAGACTGGAATCTAATCAAGGGGTTCGGGGGAGTTTATATACAGAATAACAGATACCCGGGAGGGAGTTACAGACTGGAATCTAATCGAGGGGTTCGGGGTGGGGTTTATATACAGAATAACAGATACCCGGGAGGGAGTTACAGACTGGAATCTAATCGAGGGGTTCGCGGTGGGGTTTAAATACAGAATAACAGATACCCGGGAGGGAGTTACAGACTGGAATCTAATCGAGGGGTTCGGGGGGGTTTATGTACAGAATAACAGATACCCCGGGAGGGAGTTACAGACTGGAATCTAATCGAGGTGTTCGGGTTGGTTTATATACAGAATAACAGATACCCCGGGAGGGAGTTACAGACTGGAATCTAATCGAGGGTTTCGGGGTGGTGTTTATATACAGAATAACAGATAACCGGGAGGGAATAACAGACTGGAATCTAATCGAGGGGTTCGGGGGGGTTTATATACAGAGTTAAAGATACCCCGGGAGGGAGTTACAGACTGGAATCTATTCGAGGGGTTCGGGGTGGTTTATATACAGAATAACAGACACCCCGGGAGGGAGTTACAGGCTGGAATCTAATCGAGGGGTTCGGGGTGGTTTATATACAGAATAACAAATACCCCGGGAGGGAGTTACAGATTGGAATCTAATCCAGGGGTTCGGGGTGGTTTATATACAGAATAACAGATACCCCGGGAGGGAGTTGCAGTCTGGAATCTAATTGAGGGGTTCGGGGTGGTTTATATACAGAATAACAGATACCCGGGTGGGAGTTACCGACTGGAATCTAATTGAGGGGTTCGGGGTGGTTTATATACAGAATAACAGATACCCCGGGAGGTAGTTACAGACTGGAATCTAATCGAGGGGTTCGGGGTGGGGTTTATATACAGAATAACAGATACCCGGGTGGGAGTTACAGACTGGAATCTAATCGAGGGGTTCGGGGTGGGGTTTATATACAGAATAACAGATACCCCGGGAGGGAGTTACAGACTGGAATCTAATCGAGAGGTTCGGGGTGGTTTATATACAGAATAACAGATACCCCGGGAGGGAGTTACAGACTGGAATCTAATCGAGGGGTTCAGGGTGGGGTTTATATACAGAATAACAGATACCCCGGGAGGGAGTTACAGACTGGAATCTAATCGAGGGGTTCGGGGTGGTTTATATACAGAATAACAGATACCCCGGGAGGGAGTTACAGACTGGAATCTAATCGAGGGTTTCGGGGTGGGGTTTATATACAGAATAACAGATAACCGGGAGGGAATAACAGACTGGAATCTAATCGAGGGGTTCGGGGGGGTTTATATACAGAATAACAGATACCCCGGGAGGGAGTTACAGACTGGAATCTAATCGAGGGTTTCGGGGTGGGGTTTATATACAGAATAACAGATAACCGGGAGGGAATAACAGAGTGGAATCTAATCGAGGGGTTCGGGGTGGTTTATATACAGAATAACAGACACCCCGGGAGGGAGTTACAGACTGGAATCTAATCGAGGGGTTCGGGATGGTTTATATACAGAATAGCAGATACCCCGGGAGGGAGTTACAGACTGGAATCTAATCGAGGGGTTCGGGGTGGTTTATATACAGAATAACAGATACCCTGGGAGGGGGTTACAGACTGGAATCTAATCGAGGGGTTCAGGGTGGTTTATATACAGAATAACAGATACCCTGGGAGGGAGTTACAGACTGGAATCTAATCGAGGGGTTTGGGGTGGGGTTTATATACAGAATAACAGATACCCCGGGAGGGAGTTACAGACTGGAATCTAATCGAGGGGTTCAGGGTGGTTTATATACAGAATAACAGATACCCGGGAGGGAGTTACCGACTGGAATCTAATTGAGGGGTTCGGGGTGGTTTATATCCAGAATAACAGATACCCGGGTGGGAGTTACAGACTGGAATCTAATCGAGGGGTTCGGGGTGGGGTTTATATACAGAATAACAGATACCCGGGAGGGAGTTACAGACTGGAATCTAATCGAGAGGTTCGGGGTGGTTTATATACAGAATAACAGATACCCGGGAGGGAGTTACAGACTGGAATCTAATCGAGGGGTTCGGGGTGGGGTTTATATACAGAATAACAGATACCCGGGATGGAATAACAGACTGGAATCTAATCGAGGGGTTCGGGGGGGTTTATGTACAGAATAACAGATACCCAGTGAGGGAGTTACAGACGAGAATCTAATCGAGGGGTTCGGAGTGGTTTATATACAGAATAACAGATACCCCGGGAGGGAGTTACAGACTGGAATCTAATCGAGGGGTTCGGAGTGGTTTATATACAGAAGAACAGAGACCCCGGGAGGGAGTTACAGACTGGAATCTAATCGAGGGGTTCGGGGTGGTTTATATACAGAATAACAGATACCCAGGAGGGAGTTACAGACTGGAATCTAATCGAGGGGATCGGGGTGGTTTATATACAGAATATCATTTCCCTCCGAGGGGGAGTTACAGACTGGAATCTAATCAAGGTGTTCGGGTTGGTTTATATGCAGAATAACAGATACCCCGGGAGGGAGTTACAGACTGGAATCTAATCGAGGGTTTCGGGGTGGTGTTTATATACAGAATAACAGATAACCGGGAGGGAATAACAGACTGGAATCTAATCGAGGGGTTCGGGGGGGTTTATATACAGAGTTAAAAATACCCCGGGAGGGAGTTACAGACTGGAATCTAATCGAGGGGTTCGGGGTGGTTTATATACAGAATAACAGACACCCCGGGAGGGAGTTACAGACTGGAATCTAATCGAGGGGTTCGGGGTGGTTTATATACAGAATAACAAATACCCCGGGAGGGAGTTACAGACTGGAATCTAATCCAGGGGTTCGGGGTGGTTTATATACAGAATAACAGATACCCCGGGAGGGAGTTGCAGACTGGAATCTAATCGAGGGGTTCGGGGTGGTTTATATACAGAATAACAGATACCCCGGGAGGGAGATACAGACTGGAATCTAATCGAGGGGTTCGGGGTGGGGTTTATATACAGAATAACAGATACCCTGGGAGGGGGTTACAGACTGGAATCTAATCGAGGGGTTCAGGGTGGGTTATATACAGAATAACAGATACCCGGGTGGGAGTTACCGACTGGAATCTAATTGAGGGGTTCGGGGTGGTTTATATACAGAATAACAGATACCCCGGGAGGTAGTTACAGACTGGAATCTAATCGAGGGGTTCGGGGTGGGGTTTATATACAGAATAACAGATACCCGGGTGGGAGTTACAGACTGGAATCTAATCGAGGGGTTCGGGGTGGGGTTTATATACAGAATAACAGATACCCTGGGAGGGAGTTACAGACTGGAATCTAATCGAGAGGTTCGGGGTGGTTTATATACAGAATAACAGATACCCCGGGAGGGAGTTACAGACTGGAATCTAATCGAGGGGTTCAGGGTGGGGTTTATATACAGAATAACAGATACCCCGGGAGGGAGTTACAGACTGGAATCTAATCGAGGGGTTCGGAGTGGTTTATATACAGAATAACAGATACTCGGGAGGGAATAACAGACTGGAATCTAATCGAGGGGTTCGGGGTGGTTTATATACAGAATAACAGATACCCCGGGAGGGAGTTACAGACTGGAATCTAATCGAGGGTTTCGGGGTGGGGTTTATATTCAGAATAACAGATAACCGGGAGGGAATAACAGACTGGAATCTAATCGAGGGGTTCGGGGGGGTTTATATACAGAATAACAGATACCCCGGGAGGGAGTTACAGACTGGAATCTAATCGAGGGGTTCGGGGTGGGGTTTATATCCAGAATAACAGATAACCGGGAGGGAATAACAGACTGGAATCTAATCGAGGGGTTCGTGGGGGTTTATATACAGAATAACAGATACCCCGGGAGGTAGTTACAGACTGGAATCTAATCGAGGGGTTCAGGGTGGTATATATACAGAATAACAGATACCCTGGGAGGGGGTTACAGACTGGAATCTAATCGAGGGGTTCAGGGTGGTTTATATACAGAATAACAGATACCCGGGAGGGAGTTACCGACTGGAATCTAATCGAGGGGTTCGGTGTGGTTTATATACAGAATAACAGATACCCCGGGAGGGAGTTACAGACTGGAATCTAATCGAGGGGTTCGGTGTGGTTTATATACAGAATAACAGATACCCGGGAGGGAGTTACAGACTGGAATCTAATCGAGGGGTTCGGTGTGGTTTATATACAGAATAACAGATACCCCGGGAGGGAGTTACAGACTGGAATCTAATCGAGGGGTTCGGTGTGGTTTATATACAGAATAACAGATACCCGGGAGGGAGTTACAGACTGGAATCTAATCGAGGGGTTCGGTGTGGTTTATATACAGAATAACAGATACCCCGGGAGGGAGTTACAGACTGGAATCTAATCGAGGGGTTCGGTGTGGTTTATATACAGAATAACAGATACCCGGGAGGGAGTTACAGACTGGAATCTAATCGAGGGGTTCGGGGTGGGGTTTATATACAGAATAACAGATACCCGGGAGGGAGTTACAGACTGGAATCTAATCGAGGGGTTCGGGGTGGGGTTTATATACAGAATAACAGATACCCTGGGAGGGAGTTACAGACTGGAATCTAATCGAGAGGTTCGGGGTGGTTTATATACAGAATAACAGATACCCCGGGAGGGAGTTACAGACTGGAATCTAATCGAGGGGTTCAGGGTGGGGTTTATATACAGAATAACAGATACCCCGGGAGGGAGTTACAGACTGGAATCTAATCGAGGGGTTCGGAGTGGTTTATATACAGAATAACAGATACTCGGGAGGGAATAACAGACTGGAATCTAATCGAGGGGTTCGGGGTGGTTTATATACAGAATAACAGATACCCCGGGAGGGAGTTACAGACTGGAATCTAATCGAGGGTTTCGGGGTGGGGTTTATATTCAGAATAACAGATAACCGGGAGGGAATAACAGACTGGAATCTAATCGAGGGGTTCGGGGGGGTTTATATACAGAATAACAGATACCCCGGGAGGGAGTTACAGACTGGAATCTAATCGAGGGGTTCGGGGTGGGGTTTATATCCAGAATAACAGATAACCGGGAGGGAATAACAGACTGGAATCTAATCGAGGGGTTCGTGGGGGTTTATATACAGAATAACAGATACCCCGGGAGGTAGTTACAGACTGGAATCTAATCGAGGGGTTCAGGGTGGTATATATACAGAATAACAGATACCCTGGGAGGGGGTTACAGACTGGAATCTAATCGAGGGGTTCAGGGTGGTTTATATACAGAATAACAGATACCCGGGAGGGAGTTACCGACTGGAATCTAATCGAGGGGTTCGGTGTGGTTTATATACAGAATAACAGATACCCCGGGAGGGAGTTACAGACTGGAATCTAATCGAGGGGTTCGGTGTGGTTTATATACAGAATAACAGATACCCGGGAGGGAGTTACAGACTGGAATCTAATCGAGGGGTTCGGTGTGGTTTATATACAGAATAACAGATACCCCGGGAGGGAGTTACAGACTGGAATCTAATCGTGGGGTTCGGGGGTGTTTATATACAGAATAACAGATACCCGGGAGGGAGTTACAGAGTGGAATCTAATCGAGGGGTTCGGGGGGGTTTATATACAGAATAACAGATACCCGGGAGGGAGTTACAGACTGGAATCTAATCGAGGGGTTCGGTGTGGTTTATATACAGAATAACAGATACCCCGGGAGGGAGTTACAGACTGGAATCTAATCGAGGGGTTCGGGGTGGTTTATATACAGAATAACAGATACCCCGGGAGGGAGTTACAGACTGGAATCTAAACGAGGGGTTCGGTGTGGTTTATATACAGAATAACAGATACCCCGGGAGGGAATAACAGACTGGAATTTAATCAAGGGGTTCGGGGTGGTTTATATACAGAATAACAGATACTCGGGAGGGAGTTACAGACTCGAATCTAATCGAGGGGTTCGGGGGGGTTTATATACAGAATAACAGATACCCGGGTGGGAGTTACGGACTGGAATCTAATCGAGGGGTTCGGTGTGGTTTATATACAGAATAACAGATACCCCGGGAGGGAGTTACAGACTGGAATCTAATCGAGGTGTTCGGGGTGGGGTTTATATACAGAATAACAGATACCCGGGAGGGAATACCAGACTGGAATCGAATCGAGGGGTTCGGGGGGGTTTATGTACAGAATAACAGATACCCCGGGAGGGAGTTACAGACTGGAATCTAATCGAGGGGTTCGGGGTGGTTTATATACAGAATAAAAGATACCCCGGGAGGGAGTTACCGACTGGAATCTAATCGAGGGGTTCGGGGTGGTTTATATACAGAATAAAAGATACCCCGGGAGGGAGTTACAGACTGGAATCTAATCGAGGGGTTCGGGTGGTTTATATACAGAATAACAGACACCCCGGGAGGGAGTTACAGACTGGAATCTTATCAAGGGGTTCGGGGTGGTTTATATACAGAATAACAGATACCCCGGGAGGGAGTTACAGACTGGAATCTAATCGAGGGGTTCGGGGTGTGGTTTATATACAGAATAACAGATACCCGGGAGGGAGTTACAGACTGGAATCTAATCGAGGGGATCGGGGTGGTTTATATACAGAATAACAGATACCCCGGGAGGGAGTTACAGACTGGAATCTAATCAAGGGGTTCGGGGTGGTTTATATACAGAATATCATTTCCCTCCGAGGGGGAGTTACAGACTGGAATCTAATCAAGGGGTTCGGGATGGTTTATATGCAGAATAACAGTTACCCCGGGAGGGAGTTACAGACTGGAATCTAATCAAGGGGTTCGGGGTGGTTTATATACAGAATACCAGATACTCGGGAGGGAGTTACAGACTGGAATCTAATCGAGGTGTTCGGGTTGGTTTATATACAGAATAACAGATACCCCGGGAGGGAGTTTCAGACTGGGATCTAATCGAGGGGTTCGGGGTGGTTTATATACAGAATAACAGATACCCCGGGAGGGAGTTACAGACTGGAATCTAATCGAGGGGTTCGGGGTGTGGTTTATATACAGAATAACAGATACCCGGGAGGGAGTTACAGACTGGAATCTAATCTAGGGGATCGGGGTGGTTTATATACAGAATAACAGATACCCCGGGAGGGAGTTACAGACTGGAATCTAATCAAGGGGTTCGGGATGGTTTATATGCAGAATAACAGTTACCCCGGGAGGAAGTTACAGACTGGAATCTAATCAAGGGGTTCGGGGTGGTTTATATACAGAATAACAGTTACCCCGGGAGGGAGTTACAGATTGGAATCTAATCAAGGGGTTCGGGGTGGGGTTTATATACAGAATAACAGATACCCCGGGAGGGAGTTACAGATTGGAATCTAATCGAGGGGTTCGGGGTGGGGTTTATATACAGAATAACAGATACTCGGGAGGGAATAACAGAATTGGAATTTAATCAAGGGGTTCGGGGTGGGGTTTATATACAGAATACCAGATACTCGGGAGGGGGTTACAGACTGGAATCTAATCGAGGTGTTCGGGTTGGTTTATATACAGAATAACAGATACCCCGGGAGGGAGTTACAGACTGGAATCTAATCGAGGGGTTCGGGGGGTGTTTATATACAGAATAACTGATACCCCGGGAGGGAGTTACAGACTGGAATCTAATCGAGGGTTTCGGGGTGGGGTTTATATACAGAATAACAGATAACCGGGAGGGAATAACAGACTGGAATCTAATCGAGGGGTTCGGGGGGGTTTATATACAGAGTTAAAGATACCCCGGGAGGGAGTTACAGACTGGAATCTAATCGAGGGGTTCGGGGTGGTTTATATACAGAATAACAGACACCCTGGGAGGGAGTTACAGACTGGAATCTAATCGAGGGGTTCGGGGTGGTTTATATACAAAATAACAAATACCCCAGGAGGGAGTTACAGACTGGAATCTCATCCAGGGGTTCGGGGTGGTTTATATACAGAATAACAGATACCCCGGGAGGGAGTTACAGACTGGAATCTAATAGAGGGGTTCGGGGTGGTATATGTACAGAATAACAGATACCCCAGGAGGGAGTTACAGACCGGAATCTAATCGAGGGATCGGGGTGGTGTATATACAGAATAACAGATACCCCGGGAGGGAGTTACAGACTGGAATCTAATCGAGGGGTTCGGGGTGGTTTATATACAGAATAACAGATACCCCGGGAGGGAGTTACAGACTGGAATCTAATCGAGGGGATCGGGGTGGGATTTATATACAGAATAACAGATACCCGTGAGGGAGTTACAGACTGGAATCTAATCAAGGGGTTCGGGGGAGTTTATATACAGAATAACAGATACCCGGGAGGGAGTTACAGACTGGAATCTAATCGAGGGGTTCGGGGTGTTTATATACAGAATAACAGATACCCCGGGAGGGAGTTACAGACTGGAATCTAATCGAGGGGTTCGGTGTGGTTTATATACAGAATAACAGATATCCCGGGACGGAGTTACAGACTGGAATCTAATCGAGGGGTTCGGGGTGGGGTTTATATACAGAATAACAGATACCCGGGAGGGAATAACAGACTGGAATCTAATCGAGTGGTTCGGGGGGGTTTATGTACAGAATAACAGATACCCCGGGAGGGAGTTACAGACTGGAATCTAATCGAGGGGTACGGGGTGGTTTATATACAGAATAACAGATACCCCAGGAGGGAGTTACAGACTGGAATCTAATCGAGGGGTTCGGGGTGGTTTATATACAGAATATCATTTCCCTCCGAGGGGGAGTTACAGACTGGAATCTAATCGAGGGGTTCGGGGTGTTTATATACAGAATAACAGATACCCCGGGAGGGAGTTACAGACTGGAATCTAATCGAGGGGTACGGGGTGGTTTATACACAGAATAACAGATACCCCGGGAGGGAGTTACAGACTGAAATTTAATCAAGGGGTTCGGGGTGGTTTATATACAGAATACCAGATACTCAGGAGGGAGTTACAGACTGGAATCTAATCGAGGTGTTCGGGTTGGTTTATATACAGAATATCAGATACCCCGGGAGGGAGTTACAGACTGGAATCTAATCGAGGGGTTCGGGGTGGTTTATATACAGAATAACAGATACCCCGGGAGGGAGTTACAGACTGGAATCTAATCGATGGTTTCGGGGTGGTGTTTATATACAGAATAACAGATAACCGGGAGGGAATAACAGACTGGAATCTAATCGAGGGGTTCGGGGGGGTTTATATACAGAGTTAAAGATACCCCGGGAGGGAGTTACAGACTGGAATCTAATCGAGGGGTTCGGGGTGGGGTTTATATAAAGAATAACAGATACCCTGGGAGGGGGTTACAGACTGGAATCTAATCGAGGGGTTCAGGGTGGTTTATATACAGAATAACAGATACCCGGGAGGGAGTTACCGACTGGAATCTAATTGAGGGGTACGGAGTGGTTTATATACAGAATAACAGATACCCCGGGAGGGAGTTACAGACTGGAATCTAATCGAGGGGTTCGGGGTGGGGTTTATATACAGAATAACAGATACCCTGGGAGGGAGTTACAGACTGGAATCTAATCGAGAGGTTCGGGGTGGTTTATATACAGAATAACAGATACCCCGGGAGGGAGTTACAGACTGGAATCTAATCGAGGGGTTCAGGGTGGGGTTTATATACAGAATAACAGATACCCCGGGAGGTAGTTACAGACTGGAATCTAATCGAGGGGTTCGGGGTGGTTTATATACAGAATAACAGATACCCCGGGAGGGAGTTACAGACTGGAATCTAATCGAGGGGTTCGGAGTGGTTTATATACAGAATAACAGATACTCGGGAGGGAATAACAGACTGGAATCTAATCGAGGGGTTCGGGGTGGTTTATATACAGAATAACAGATACCCCGGGAGGGAGTTACAGACTGGAATCTAATCGAGGGTTTCGAGGTGGGGTTTATATACAGAATAACAGATAACCGGGAGGGAATAATAGACTGGAATCTAATCGAGGGGTTCGGGGGGGTTTATATACAGAATAACAGATACCCCGGGAGGGAGTTACAGACTGGAATCTAATCGAGGGTTTCGGGGTGGGGTTTATATACAGAATAACCGATAACCGGGAGGGAATAACAGACTGGAATCTAATCGAGGGGTTCGGGGTGGTTTATATACAGAATAACAGATACCCCGGGAGGGAGTTACAGACTGGAATCTAATCGAGGGGTTCGGGATGGTTTATATACAGAATAGCAGATACCCCGGGAGGGAGTTACAGACTGGAATCTAATCGAGGGGTTCGGGGTGGGGTTTATATACAGAATAACAGATACCCCGGGAGGTAGTTACAGACTGGAATCTAATCGAGGGGTTCAGGGTGGTTTATATACAGAATAACAGATACCCGGGAGGGAGTTACAGACTGGAATCTAATCGAGGGGTTCGGGGTGGTTTATGTACAGAATAACAGATACCCTGGGAGGGGGTTACAGACTGGAATCTAATCGAGGGGTTCAGGGTGGTTTATATACAGAATAACAGATACCCGGGAGGGAGTTACCGACTGGAATCTAATTGAGGGGTTCGGGGTGGTTTATATCCAGAATAACAGATACCCGGGTGGGAGTTACAGACTGGAATCTAATCGAGGGGTTCGGGGTGGGGTTTATATACAGAATAACAGATCCCCTGGGAGGGAGTTACAGACTGGAATCTAATCGAGAGTTTCGGGGTGGTTTATATACAGAATAACAGATACCCCGGGAGGAAGTTACAGACTGGGATCTAATCGAGGGGTTCAGGGTGGTTTATACACAGAATAACAGATACCCCGGGAGGGAGTTACAGACTGGAATCTAATCGAGGTGTTCGGGGTGGTTTATATACAGAATAACAGATACCCCGGGAGGGAGTTACAGACTGGAATCTAATCGAGGTGTTCGGGGTGGTTTATATACAGAATAACAGATACCCCGGAGGGGAGTTACAGACTGGAATCTAATCGAGGGGTTCGGGGTGGTTTATATACAGAATAACAGATACCCGGGAGGGAGTTACAGACTGGAATCTAATCGAGGGGTTCGGGGGGGTTTATATACAGAATAACAGATACCCCAGGAGGGAGTTAGAGACTGGAATCTAATCGAGGGGATCGGGGTGGTGTATATACAGAATAACAGATACCCGGGAGGGAGTTACAGACTGGAATCTAATCAAGGTGTTCGGGGTGGTTTATATACAGAATAACAGATACCCCGGAGGGGAGTTACAGACTGGAATCTAATCGAGGGGTTCGGGGTGGTTTATATACAGAATAACAGATACCCGGGAGGGAGTTACAGACTGGAATCTAATCGAGGGGTTCGGGGTGGTTTATATACAGAATAACAGATACTCGGGAGGGAATAACAGACTGGAATCTAATCGAGGGGTTCGGGGTGGTTTATATACAGAATATCATTTCCCTCCGAGGGGGAGTTACAGACTGGAATCTAATCAAGGGGTTCGGGATGGTTTATATACAGAATAACAGTTACCCCGGGAGGGAGTTACAGACTGGAATCTAATCAAGGGGTTTGGGGTGGGTTATATACAGAATACCAGATACGCGGGAGGGAGTTACAGACTGGAATCTAATCGAGGTGTTCGGGTTGGTTTATATACAGAATAACAGATACCCCGGGAGGGAGTTACAGACTGGAATCTAATCGAGGGTTTCGGGGTGGTGTTTATATACAGAATAACAGATAACCGGGAGGGAATAACAGACTGGAATCTAATCGAGGGGTTCGGGGGTTTTATATACAGAGTTAAAGATACCCCGGGAGGGAGTTACAGACTGGAATCTCATCGAGGGGTTCGGGGTGATTTATATACAGAATAACAGACACCCCGGGAGGGAGTTACAGACTGGAATCTAATCGAGGGGTTCGGGGTGGTTTATATACAGAATAACAGATACCCCGGGGGGGAGTTACAGACTGGAATCTAATCGAGGTGTTCGGGGTGGTTTATATACAGAATAACAGATACCCCGGGAGGGAGTTACAGACTGGAATCTAATCGAGGGATTCGGGGTGGTTTATATACAGAATAGCAGATACCCCGGGAGGTAGTTACAGACTGGAATCTAATCGAGGGGTTCGGGGTGGTTTATATACAGAATAACAGATACCCCGGGAGGGAGTTACAGACTGGAATCTAATTGAGGGGTTCGGGGTGGTTTATATACAGAATAACAGATACCCGGTGGGAGTTACAGACTGGAATCTAATCGAGGGGTTCAGGGTGGTTTATATACAGAATAACAGATACCCCGGGAGGGAGTTACAGACTGGAATCTAATCGAGGGGTTCGGGGTGGGGTTTATATACTGAATAACAGATACTCGGGAGGGAATAACAGACTGGAATCTAATCGAGGGGTTCGGGGTGGTTTATATACAGAATAACAGATACCCCGGGAGGGAGTTACAGACTGGAATCTAATCGAGGGTTTCGGGGTGGGGTTTATATACAGAATAACAGATAACCGGGAGGGAATAACAGACTGGAATCTAATCGAGGGGTTCGGGGGGGTTTATATACAGAATAACAGATACCCCGGGAGGGAGTTACAGACTGGAATCTAATCGAGGGTTTCGGGGTGGGGTTTATATGCAGAATAACAGATACCCCGGGAGGGAATAACAGACTGGAATCTAATCGAGTGGTTCGGGGTGGTTTATATACAGAATAACAGACACCCCGGGAGGGAGTTACAGACTGGAATCTAATCGAGGGGTTCGGGGTGGTTTATATACAGAATAACAGATACCCCGGGAGGGAGTTACAGACTGGAATCTAATCGAGGGGTTCGGGGTGGTTTATATACAGAATAGCAGATACCCCGGGAGGGAGTTACAGACTGGAATCTAATCGAGGGGTTCGGGGTGGTTTATATACAGAATAACAGACACCCCGGGAGGGAGTTACAGACTGGAATCTAATCGAGGGGTTCGGGGTGGTTTATATACAGAATAACAGACACCCCGGGAGGGAGTTACAGACTGGAATCTAATCGAGGGGTTCGGGATGGTTTATATACAGAATAACAGATACTCCGGGAGGGAGTTACAGACTGGAATCTAATCGAGGGGTTCGGGATGGTTTATATACAGAATAACAGATACCCTGGGAGGGGGTTACAGACTGGAATCTAATCGAGGGGTTCAGGGTGGTTTATATACAGAATAACAGATACCCGGGAGGGAGTTACCGACTGGAATCTAATTGAGGGGTTCGGGGTGGTTTATATCCAGAATAACAGATACCCGGGTGGGAGTTACAGACTGGAATCTAATCGAGGGGTTCGGGGTGGGGTTTATATACAGAATAACAGATCCCCTGGGAGGGAGTTACAGACTGGAATCTAATCGAGAGGTTCGGGGTGGTTTATATACGGAATAACAGATACCCCGGGAGGGAGTTACAGACTGGGATCTAATCGAGGGGTTCAGGGTGGTTTATACACAGAATAACAGATACCCGGGAGGGAGTTACAGACTGGAATCTAATCGAGGGGTTCAGGGTGGGGTTTATATACAGAATAACAGATACCCCGGGAGGGAGTTACAGACTGGAATCTAATCGAGGGGATCGGGGTGGTGTATATACAGAATAACAGATACTCGGGAGGGAGTTACAGACTGGAATCTAATCGAGGGGTTCGGTGTGGTTTATATACAGAATAACAGATACCCGGGAGGGAGTTACAGACTGGAATCTAATCGAGGGGTTCGGGGTGGGGTTTATATACAGAATAACAGATACCCGGGAGGGAGTTACAGACTGGAATCTAATCGAGGGGTTCAGGGTGGGGTTTATATGCAGAATAACAGACACTCGGGAGGGAGTTACAGACTGGAATCTAATCGAGGGGTTCGGTGTGGTTTATATACAGAATAACAGATACCCGGGAGGGAGTTACAGACTGGAATCTAATCGAGGGGTTCGGGGTGGGGTTTATATACAGAATAACAGATACCCGGGAGGGAGTTACAGACTGAAATCTAATCGAGGGGTTCGGGGGGGTTTATATACAGAATAACAGATACCCCGGGAGGGAGTTACAGACTGGAATCTAATCGAGGGGTTCGCGGGTGTTTATATACAGAATAACAGATACCCGGGAGGGAGTTACAGAGTGGAATCTAATCGAGGGGTTCGGGGGGGTTTATATACAGAATAACAGATACCCGGGAGGGAGTTACAGACTGGAATCTAATCGAGGGGTTCGGTGTGGTTTATATACAGAATAACAGATACCCCGGGAGGGAGTTACAGACTGGAATCTAATCGAGGGGTTCGGAGTGGTTTATATACAGAATAACAGATACCCCGGGAGGGAGTTACAGACTGGAATCTAAACGAGGGGTTCGGTGTGGTTTATATACAGAATAACAGATACCCCGGGAGGGAATAACAGACTGGAATTTAATCAAGGGGTTCGGGGTGGTTTATATACAGAATAACAGATACTCGGGAGGGAGTTACAGACTGGAATCTAATCGAGGGGTTCGGGGGGGTTTATATACAGAATAACAGATACCCGGGTGGGAGTTACGGACTGGAATCTAATCGAGGGGTTCGGTGTGGTTTATATACAGAATAACAGATACCCCGGGAGGGAGTTACAGACTGGAATCTAATCGAGGTGTTCGGGGTGGGGTTTATATACAGAATAACAGATACCCGGGAGGGAATACCAGACTGGAATCGAATCGAGGGGTTCGGGGGGGTTTATGTACAGAATAACAGATACCCCGGGAGGGAGTTACAGACTGGAATCTAATCGAGGGGTTCGGGGTGGTTTATATACAGAATAAAAGATACCCCGGGAGGGAGTTACCGACTGGAATCTAATCGAGGGGTTCGGGTGGTTTATATACAGAATAACAGACACCCCGGGAGGGAGTTACAGACTGGAATCTTATCAAGGGGTTCGGGGTGGTTTATATACAGAATAACAGATACCCCGGGAGGGATTTACAGACTGGAATCTAATCGAGGGGTTCGGGGTGTGGTTTATATACAGAATAACAGATACCCGGGAGGGAGTTACAGACTGGAATCTAATCGAGGGGATCGGGGTGGTTTATATACAGAATAACAGATACCCCGGGAGGGAGTTACAGACTGGAATCTAATCAAGGGGTTCGGGGTGGTTTATATACAGAATATCATTTCCCTCCGAGGGGGAGTTACAGACTGGAATCTAATCAAGGGGTTCGGGATGGTTTATATGCAGAATAACAGTTACCCCGGGAGGGAGTTACAGACTGGAATCTAATCAAGGGGTTCGGGGTGGTTTATATACAGAATACCAGATACTCGGGAGGGAGTTACAGACTGGAATCTAATCGAGGTGTTCGGGTTGGTTTATATACAGAATAACAGATACCCCGGGAGGGAGTTACAGACTGGGATCTAATCGAGGGGTTCGGGGTGGTTTATATACAGAATAACAGATACCCCAGGAGGGAGTTACAGACTGGAATCTAATCGAGGGGTTCGGGGTGTGGTTTATATACAGAATAACAGATACCCGGGAGGGAGTTACAGACTGGAATCTAATCGAGGGGATCGGGGTGGTTTATATACAGAATAACAGATACCCCGGGAGGGAGTTACAGACTGGAATCTAATCAAGGGGTTCGGGGTGGTTTATATACAGAATATCATTTCCCTCCGAGGGGGAGTTACAGACTGGAATCTAATCAAGGGGTTCGGGATGGTTTATATGCAGAATAACAGTTACCCCGGGAGGGAGTTACAGACTGGAATCTAATCAAGGGGTTCGGGGTGGTTTATATACAGAATAACAGTTACCCCGGGAGGGAGTTACAGATTGGAATCTAATCAAGGGGTTCGGGGTGGGGTTTATATACAGAATAACAGATACCCCGGGAGGGAGTTACAGATTGGAATCTAATCGAGGGGTTCGGGGTGGGGTTTATATACAGAATAACAGATACTCGGGAGGGAATAACAGAATTGGAATTTAATCAAGGGGTTCGGGGTGGGGTTTATATACAGAATACCAGATACTCGGGAGGGGGTTACAGACTGGAATCTAATCGAGGTGTTCGGGTTGGTTTATATACAGAATAACAGATACCCCGGGAGGGAGTTACAGACTGGAATCTAATCGAGGGGTTCGGGGGGGGTTTATATACAGAATAACTGATACCCCGGGAGGGAGTTACAGATTGGAATCTAATCGAGGGGTTCGGGTTGGTTTATATACAGAATAACAGATAACCGGGAGGGAATAACAGACTGGAATCTAATCGAGGGGTTCGGGGGGGTTTATATACAGAATTAAAGATACCCCGGGAGGGAGTTACAGACTGGAATCTAATCGAGGGGTTCGGGGTGGTTTATATACAGAATAACAGACACCCTGGGAGGGAGTTACAGACTGGAATCTAATCGAGGGGTTCGGGGTGGTTTATATACAGAATAACAAATACCCCGGGAGGGAGTTACAGACTGGAATCTCATCCAGGGGTTCGGGGTGGTTTATATACAGAATAACAGATACCCCGGGAGGGAGTTACAGACTGGAATCTAATAGAGGGGTTCGGGGTGGTTTATATACAGAATAACAGATACCCCAGGAGGGAGTTACAGACCGGAATCTAATCGAGGGGATCGGGGTGGTGTATATACAGAATAACAGATACCCCGGGAGGGAGTTACAGACTGGAATCTAATCGAGGGGTTCGGGGTGGTTTATATACAGAATAACAGATACCCCGGGAGGGAGTTACAGACTGGAATCTAATCGAGGGGATCGGGGTGGGATTTATATACAGAATAACAGATACCCGTGAGGGAGTTACAGACTGGAATCTAATCAAGGGGTTCGGGGGAGTTTATATACAGAATAACAGATACCCGGGAGGGAGTTACAGACTGGAATCTAATCGAGGGGTTCGGGGGGGTTTATATACAGAATAACAGATACCCGGGAGGGAGTTACAGACTGGAATCTAATCGAGGGGTTCGGTGTGGTTTATATACAGAATAACAGATATCCCGGGACGGAGTTACAGACTGGAATCTAATCGAGGGGTTCGGGGTGGGGTTTATATACAGAATAACAGATACCCGGGAGGGAATAACAGACTGGAATCTAATCGAGTGGTTCGGGGGGGTTTATGTACAGAATAACAGATACCCCGGGAGGGAGTTACAGACTGGAATCTAATCGAGGGGTACGGGGTGGTTTATATACAGAATAACAGATACCCCAGGAGGGAGTTACAGACTGGAATCTAATCGAGGGGTTCGGGGTGGTTTATATACAGAATATCATTTCCCTCCGAGGGGGAGTTACAGACTGGAATCTAATCAAGGTGTTCGGGGGGGTTTATACACAGAATAACAGATACCCCGGGAGGGAGTTACAGACTGAAATTTAATCAAGGGGTTCGGGGTGGTTTATATACAGAATACCAGATACTCAGGAGGGAGTTACAGACTGGAATCTAATCGAGGTGTTCGGGTTGGTTTATATACAGAATATCAGATACCCCGGGAGGGAGTTACAGACTGGAATCTAATCGAGGGTTTCGGGGTGGTGTTTATACACAGAATAACAGATAACCGGGAGGGAATAACAGACTGGAATCTAATCGAGGGGTTCGGGGGGGTTTATATACAGAGTTAAAGATACCCCGGGAGGGAGTTACAGACTGGAATCTAATCGAGGGGTTCGGGGTGGGGTTTATATAAAGAATAACAGATACCCTGGGAGGGGGTTACAGACTGGAATCTAATCGAGGGGTTCAGGGTGGTTTATATACAGAATAACAGATACCCGGGAGGGAGTTACCGACTGGAATCTAATTGAGGGGTACGGGGTGGTTTATATACAGAATAACAGATACCCGGGTGGGAGTTACAGACTGGAATCTAATCGAGGGGTTCGGGGTGGGGTTTATATACAGAATAACAGATACCCTGGGAGGGAGTTACAGACTGGAATCTAATCGAGAGGTTCGGGGTGGTTTATATACAGAATAACAGATACCCCGGGAGGGAGTTACAGACTGGAATCTAATCGAGGGGTTCAGGGTGGGGTTTATATACAGAATAACAGATACCCCGGGAGGGAGTTACAGACTGGAATCTAATCGAGGGGTTCGGAGTGGTTTATATACAGAATAACAGATACTCGGGAGGGAATAACAGACTGGAATCTAATCGAGGGGTTCGGGGTGGTTTATATACAGAATAACAGATACCCCGGGAGGGAGTTACAGACTGGAATCTAATCGAGGGTTTCGAGGTGGGGTTTATATACAGAATAACAGATAACCGGGAGGGAATAATAGACTGGAATCTAATCGAGGGGTTCGGGGGGGTTTATATACAGAATAACAGATACCCCGGGAGGGAGTTACAGACTGGAATCTAATCGAGGGTTTCGGGGTGGTGTTTATATACAGAATAACAGATAACCGGGAGGGAATAACAGACTGGAATCTAATCGAGGGGTTCGGGGGTTTTATATACAGAGTTAAAGATACCCCGGGAGGGAGTTACAGACTGGAATCTCATCGAGGGGTTCGGGGTGGTTTATATACAGAATAACAGACACCCTGGGAGGGAGTTACAGACTGGAATCTAATCGAGGGGTTCGGGGTGGTTTATATACAGAATAACAGATACCCCGGGGGGGATTTACAGACTGGAATCTAATCGTGGGATTCGGGGTGGTTTATATACAGAATAGCAGATACCCCGGGAGGGAGTTACAGACTGGAATCTAATCGAGGGGTTCGGGGTGGTTTATATACAGAATAACAGATACCCCGGGAGGGAGTTGCAGACTGGAATCTCATCGAGGGGTTCGGTGTGGTTTATATACAGAATAACAGATACCCCGGGAGGGAGTTACAGACTGGAATCTAATCGAGGGGTTCAGGGTGGTATATATACAGAATAACAGATACCCGGGAGGGAGTTACAGACTGGAATCTAATCGAGGGGTTCGGGGTGGTTTATATACAGAATAACAGATACCCCGGGAGGGAGTTACCGACTGGAATCTAATTGAGGGGTTCGGGGTGGGGTTTATATACAGAATAACAGATATCCCGGGAGGGAGTTACCGACTGGAATCTAATTGAGGGGTTCGGGGTGGGGTTTATATACAGAATAACAGATACCCCAGGAGGGAGTTACCGACTGGAATCTAATTGAGGGGTTCGGGGTGGGGTTTATATACAGAATAACAGATATCCCGGGAGGGAGTTACCGACTGGAATCTAATTGAGGGGTTCGGGGTGGGGTTTATATACAGAATAACAGATACCCTGGGAGGGAGTTACAGACTGGAATCTAATCGAGGGGTTCGGGGTGGGGTTTATATACAGAATAACAGATACCCCGGGAGGGAGTTACAGACTGGAATCTAATCGAGGGGTTCGGGGTGGGGTTTATATACTGAATAACAGATACTCGGGAGGGAATAACAGACTGGAATCTAATCGAGGGTTTCGGGGTGGGGTTTATATACAGAATAACAGATAACCGGGAGGGAATAACAGACTGGAATCTAATCGAGGGGTTCGGGGGGGTTTATATACAGAATAACAGATACCCCGGGAGGGAGTTACAGACTGGAATCTAATCGAGGGTTTCGGGGTGGGGTTTATATGCAGAATAACAGATAACCGGGAGGGAATAACAGACTGGAATCGAATCGAGTGGTTCGGGGTGGTTGATATACAGAATAACAGACACCCCGGGAGGGAGTTACAGACTGGAATCTAATCGAGGGGTTCGGGATGGTTTATATACAGAATAGCAGATACCCCGGGAGGGAGTTACAGACTGGAATCTAATCGAGGGGTTCGGGGTGGTTTATATACAGAATAACAGACACCCCGGGCGGGAGTTACAGACTGGAATCTAATCGAGGGGTTCGGGGTGGTTTATATACAGAATAACAGACACCCCGGGAGGGAGTTACAGACTGGAATCTAATCGAGGGGTTCGGGATGGTTTATATACAGAATAACAGATACCCCGGGAGGTAGTTACAGACTGGAATCTAATCGAGGGGTTCAGGGTGGTTTATATACAGAATAACAGATACCCTGGGAGGGGGTTACAGACTGGAATCTAATCGAGGGGTTCAGGGTGGTTTATATACAGAATAACAGATACCCGGGAGGGAGTTACCGACTGGAATCTAATTGAGGGGTTCGGGGTGGTTTATATCCAGAATAACAGATACCCGGGTGGGAGTTACAGACTGGAATCTAATCGAGGGGTTCGGGGTGGGGTTTATATACAGAATAACAGATCCCCTGGGAGGGAGTTACAGACTGGAATCTAATCGAGAGGTTCGGGGTGGTTTATATACAGACTAACAGATACCCCGGGAGGGAGTTACAGACTGGGATCTAATCGAGGGGTTCAGGGTGGTTTATACACAGAATAACAGATACCCGGGAGGGAGTTACAGACTGGAATCTAATCGAGGGGTTCAGGGTGGGGTTTATATACAGAATAACAGATACCTCGGGAGGGAGTTACAGACTGGAATCTAATCGAGGGGATCGGGGTGGTGTATATACAGAATAACAGATACTCGGGAGGGAGTTACAGACTGGAATCTAATCGAGGGGTTCGGGGTGGTTTATATACAGAATAACAGATACCCCGGGAGGGAGTTACAGACTGGGATCTAATCGAGGGGTTCGGTGGGGTTTATATACAGAATAACAGATACCCCGGGAGGGAGTTACAGACTGGAATCTAATCGAGGGGTTCAGGGTGGTTTATATACAGAATAACAGATACCCCGGGAGGGAGTTACAGACTGGAATCTAATCGAGGGGTTCGGGGTGGTTTATATACAGAATAACAGATACCCCGGGAGGGAGTTACACACTGGAATCTAATCGAGGTGTTCGGGGTGGTTTATATACAGAATAACAGATACCCCGGGAGGGAGTTACAGACTGGAATCTAATCGAGGGGTTCGGGGTGGGGTTTATATACAGAATAACAGATACCCCGGGAGGGAGTTACAGACTGGAATCTAATCGAGGGGTACGGGGTGGTTTATATACAGAATAACAGATACCCCAGGAGGGAGTTACAGACTGGAATCTAATCGAGGGGTTCGGAGTGGTTTATATACAGAATAACAGATACTCGGGAGGGAATAACAGACTGGAATCTAATCAAGGGGTTCGGGGGGGTTTATATACAGAATAACAGATACCCCGGGAGGGAGTTACAGACTGGAATCTAATCGAGGGGTTCGGGGGGGTTTATATACAGAATAACAGATACCCCGGGAGGGAGTTACAGACTGGAATCTAATCGAGGGTTTCGGGGTGGGGTTTATATACAGAATAACAGATACCTGGGAGGGAGTTACAGACTGGAATCTTATCGAGGGGTTCGGGGTGGTTTATATACAGAGTTAAAGATACCCCGGGAGGGAGTTACAGACTGGAATCTCATCGAGGGGTTCGGGGTGGTTTATATATAGAAAAACAGATACCCTGGGAGGGGGTTACAGACTGGAATCTAATCCAGTGGTTCAGGGTGGTTTATATACAGAATAACAGATACCCCGGGGAGGGAGTTACAGACTGGAATCTAATCGAGGGGTTCGGGGTGGTTTATATACAGAATAACAGATACCCCGGGGAGGGAGTTACAGACTAGAATCTAATCGAGGGGTTTGGGGTGGTGTATATACAGAATAACAGATACCCTGGGAGGGAGTTACAGACTGGAATCTAATCGTGGGGTTCGGGGTGGTTTATATACAGAATAACAGATACCCCGGGAGGGAGTTACAGACTGGAATCTAATCGAGGGGATCGGGGTGGTGTATATACAGAATAACAGATACCCCGGGAGGGAGTTACAGACTGGAATCTAATCGAGGTGTTCGGGGTGGTTGATATACAGAATAACAGATACCCCGGGAGGGAGTTACAGACTGGAATCTCATCGAGGGGTTCGGGGTGGTTTATATACAGAATAACAGATATCCCGGGAGGGAGTTACAGACTGGAATCTAATCGAGGGGTTCGGGGTGGGGTTTATATACAGAATAACAGATACCTGGGAGGGAGTTACAGACGAGAATCTAATCGAGGGGTTTGGGGTGGTTTATATACAGAATAACAGATATCCCGGGAGGGAGTTACAGACTAGAATCTAATCAAGGGCTTTGTGGTGGTTTATATAAAGAATAACAGATACCCCGGGAGGGAGTTACAGACTGGAATCTAATCGAGGGGTTCGGGGTGGGGTTTATATACAGAATAACAGATACCCGGGAGGGAGTTACAGACTGGAATTTAATCGAGGGGTTCGGGGGGGTTTATATACAGAATAACAGATACCCCAGGAGGGAGTTACAGACTGGAATCTAATCGAGGGGTTCGGGGTGGTTTATATACAGAATAACAGATACCCCGGGAGGGAGTTACAGACTGGAATCTAATCGAGGGGTTCGCGGTGGTTTATATACAGAATAACAGATACCCCGGGAGTGAGTTACAGGCTGGAATCTAATCGAGGGGTTCGGGGTGGTTTATATACAGAATAACAGATACCCCGGGAGGGAGTTACAGACTGAAATCCAATCGGGAGGTTCGGGGTGGGGTTTATATACAGAATAACAGATACTCCGGGAGGGAGTTACAGACTGGAATCTAATCGAGGTGTTCGGGGTGGTTTATATACAGAATAACAGATACCCCGGGAGGGAGTTACACACTGGAATCTAATCGAGGTGTTCGGGGGTGGTTTATATACAGAATAACAGATACCCCGGGAGGGAGTTACAGACTGGAATCTAATCGAGGGGTTTGGGGGGGTTTATGTACAGAATCACAGACACCCGGGAGTGAATTACAAACTGGAATCTAATCGAGGGGTTCGGGGTGGGGTTTATATACCGAATAACAGATACCCGGGAGGGAGTTACAGACTGGAATCTAATCGAGGGGTTCGGGGGGGGGGTTTATATACAGAATAACAGATACCTGGGAGGGAGTTACAGACTGGAATCTAATCGAGGGGTTCGGGGTGGTTTATATACAGAATACCAGATACTCGGGAGGGAATAACAGACTGGAATTTAATCAAGGGGTTCGGGGTGGTTTATATGCAGAATAACAGATACTCGGGAGGGCGTTACAGACTGGAATCTAATCGAGGGGTTCGGGGTGGTTTATATACAGAATAACAGATACCCGGGAGGGAATAACAGACTGGAATCTAATCGAGGGGTTCGGGGTGGGGTTTATATACAGAATAACAGATACCCCGGGAGGGAGTTACAGACTGCAATCTAATCAAGGGTTTCGGGGTGGTTTATATACAGAATAACAGATACCCGGGAGGGAATAACAGACTGGAATCTAATCGAGGGGTTCGGGGGGGGTTTATATACAGAATAACAGATACCCCGGGAGGGAGTTACAGACTGGAATCTCATCGAGGGGTTCGGGGGGGGTTATATACAGAATAACAGATACCCCGGGAGGGAGTTACAGACTGGAATCTAATCGAGGGTTTCGGGGTGGATTATATACAGAATAACAGATACCCGGGAGGGAGTTACAGACTGGAATCTAATCGAGGGGTTCGGGGTGGTTTATATACAGAATAACAGATACCCCGGGAGGGAGTTTGTGGGCAGCACGGTGGCGCAGTGGTTAGCACTGCTGCCACACAGCGCCAGAGACCCGGGTTCAATTCCCGCCTCGGGCGACTGACTGTGTGGAGTTTGCACGTTCTCCCCGTGTCTGCGTGGGTTTCCTCCGGGTGCTCCGGTTTCCTCCCACAGTCCAAAGATTTGCAGGTTAGGTGAATTGGCCATACTAAACCTCCTGTAGTGTTAGGTAAGGGGTAAATGTAGGGGTATGGGTGGGTTGCGCTTCGGCGGGTCGGTGTGGACTTGTTGGGCCGAAGGGCCTGTTTCCACACTGTAATGTAATGTAATGTAATCTAATATAAGAGTTACAGACTGGGATCTAATTGAGGGGTTCAGGGTGGTTTATATACAGAATAACAGATACCCGGGAGGGAGTTACAGACTGGAATCTAATCGAGGGGTTCGGGGTGGTTTATATACAGAATAACAGATACCCCTGGAGGGAGTTACAGACTGGAATCTAATCGAGGGGTTCGGGGTGGGGTTTATATACAGAATAACAGATACCCCGGGAGGGAGTTACAGACTGGGATCTAATCGAGGGGTTCGGGGTGGTTTATATACAGAATAACAGATACCCCGGAAGGGAGTTACAGACTGGGATCTAATCGAGGGGTTCGGGGTGGTTTATATACAGAATAACAGATACCCCTGGAGGGAGTTACAGACTGGAATCTAATCGAGGGGTTCGGGGTGGGGTTTATATACAGAATAACAGATACCCCGGGAGGGAGTTACAGACTGGGATCTAATTGAGGGGTTCGGTGGGGTTTATATACAGAATAACAGATACCCCGGGAGGGAGTTACAGACTGGGATCTAATCGAGGGGTTCGGGGTGGTTTATATACAGAATAACAGATACCCCGGAAGGGAGTTACAGACTGGGATCTAATCGAGGGGTTCGGGGTGGTTTTTATACAGAATAACAGATACCCCGGGAGGGAGTTACAGACTGGAATCTAATCGAGGGGTTCAGGGTGGTTTATATACAGAATAACAGATACCCCGGGAGGGAGTTACAGACTGGAATCTAATCGAGGGGTTCGGGGTGGTTTATATACAGAATAACAGATACCCCGGGAGGGAGTTACAGACTAGAATCTAATCAAGGGGTTCGGGGTGGTTTATATACAGAATAACAGATACTCGGGAGGGAGTTACAGACTGGAATCTAATTGAGGGGTTCGGGGTGGTTTATATACAGAATAACAGATACCCGGGAGGGGGTTACAGACTGGAATCTAATCGAGGGGTTCGGGGGGGTTTATATACAGAATAACAGATACCCCGGGAGGGAGTTACAGACTGGAATCTAATCGAGGGGTTCTGGGGGGGGGTTTATATGCAGAATAACAGATACCCCGGGAGGGAGTTACAGACTGGAATCTAATCGAGGGGTTCGGGGTGGGTTATATACAGAATAACAGATACCCCGGGAGGGAGTTACAGACTGGAATCTAATCGAGGGGTTCGGGGTGGTTTATATACAGAATAACAGATACTCGGGAGGGAGTTACAGACTGGAATCTAATCGAGGGAATCGGGGTGGTTTATATACAGAATAACAGATACCCCGGGAGGGAGTTACAGACTGGAATCTAATCGCGGGGTTCGAGGTGGGGTTTATATACAGAATAACAGATACCCGGGAGGGGGTTACAGACTGGAATCTAATCGAGGGGTTCTGGGGGGGGGGTTTATATGCAGAATAACAGATACCCCGGGAGGGAGTTACAGACTGGAATCTAATCGAGAGGTTCGGGTGGGGTTTATATACAGAATAACAGATACCCCGGGAGGGAGTTACAGACTGGAATCTAATCGAGGGGTTCAGGGAGGTTTATATACAGAATAACAGATACCCCGGGAGGGAGTTACAGACTGGAATCTAATCGAGGGGTTCGGGGGGGGTTTATATACAGAATAACAGATACCCCGGGAGGGAGTTACAGACTGGAATCTAATCGAGGGGTTCGGGGTGGTTTATTTACAGAATAACAGATACCCCGGGAGGGAGTTACAGACTGGAATCTAATCGCGGGGTTCGGGGTGGTTTATATACCGAATAACAGATACCCCGGGAGGGAGTTACAGACTGGAATCTAATCGAGGGGTTTGGGGTGGTTTATATACAGAATAACAGATACCCGGGAGGGAGTTACCGACTGGAATCTAATCGAGGGGTTCGGGGTGGTTTATATACAGAATAACAGATATCCCGGGAGGGAGTTACAGACTGGAATCTAATCGAGGGGTTCGGGGTGGGGTTTATATACAGAATAACAGATACCTGGGAGGGAGTTACAGACGAGAATCTAATCGAGGGGTTTGGGGTGGTTTATATACAGAATAACAGATATCCCGGGAGGGAGTTACAGACTAGAATCTAATCAAGGGCTTTGTGGTGGTTTATATAAAGAATAACAGATACCCCGGGAGGGAGTTACAGACTGGAATCTAATCGAGGGGTAATGGGTGTTTTATTTCCAGAATAACAGATACCCCGAGGAGGGAGTTACAGACTGGAATCTAATCGAGGTGTTCGGGGTGGTTTATATACAGAGTAACAGATACCCCGGGAGGGAATAACAGACTGGAATCTAATCAAGGGGTTCGGGGTGGGGTTTATATACAGAATAACAGATACCCCGGGAGGGAATAACAGACTGGAATTTAATCGAGGGGTTCGGGGGGGTTTATATACAGAATAACAGATACCCGGGAGGGAGTTACAGACTGGAATTTAATCGAGGGGTTCGGGGGGGTTTATATACAGAATAACAGATACCCCAGGAGGGAGTTACAGACTGGAATCTCATCGAGGGTTTCGCGGTGATTTATATGCAGAATAACAGATACCCAGTGAGGGAGTTACAGACTGGAATCTAATCGAGGGGTTCGCGGTGGTTTATATACAGAATAACAGATACCCCGGGAGTGAGTTACAGGCTGGAATCTAATCGAGGGGTTCGGGGTGGTTTATATACAGAATAACAGATACCCCGGGAGGGAGTTACAGACTGAAATCCAATCGGGAGGTTCGGGGTGGGGTTTATATATCGAATAACAGCTCCCCGGGAGGGAGTTACAGACTGGAATCTAATCAATGGGTTCGGGTGTGGGTTTATATACAGAATAGCAGATACCCCGGGAGGGAGTTACAGACTGGAATCTAATCGAGGGGTTCGGGGTGGGGTTTATATACAGAATAACAGATACCCCGGGAGGGAGTTACAGACTGGAATCTAATCAATGGGTTCGGGTGTGGGTTTATATACAGAATAACAGCTCCCCGGGAGGGAGTTACAGACTGGAATCTAATCGAGGGGTTCGGGGTGGTTTATATACAGAATAACAGATACCCCGGGAGGGAGTTACAGACTGGAATCTAATCGAGGGGTTCGGGGTGGTTTATGTACAGAATAACAGATACCCCGGGAGGGAGTTACAGACTGGAATCTAATCGAGGGGTTCGGGGTGGTTTATGTACAGAATAACAGATACCCCGGGAGGGAGTTACAGACTGGAATCTAATCGAGGGGTTCGGGGTGGTTTATATACAGAATAACAGATACTCGGGAGGGAGTTACAGACTGGAATCTAATCGAGGGGTTCGGGGTGGTTTATATCCAGAATAACAGATACTCGGGAGGGAGTTACAGACTGGAATCTAATCGAGGGGTTCGGGGTGGTTTATTTACAGAATAACAGATACCCCGGGAGGGAGTTTGTGGGCAGCACGGTGGCGCAGTGGTTAGCACTGCTGCCACACAGCGCCAGAGACCCGGGTTCAATTCCCGCCTCGGGCGACTGACTGTGTGGAGTTTGCACGTTCTCCCCGTGTCTGCGTGGGTTTCCACCGGGTGCTCCGGTTTCCTCCCACAGTCCAAAGATTTGCAGGTTAGGTGAATTGGCCATACTAAACCTCCTGTAGTGTTAGCTAAGGGGTAAATGTAGGGGTATGGGTGGGTTGCGCTTCGGCGGGTCGGTGTGGACTTGTTGGGCCGAAGGGCCTGTTTCCACACTGTAATGTAATGTAATGTAATCTAATATAAGAGTTACAGACTGGGATCTAATTGAGGGGTTCGGGGTGATTTATATACAGAATAACAGATACCCCGGGAGGGAGTTACAGACTGGAATCTAATCGAGGGGTTCGGGGTGGTTTATATACAGAATAACAGATACCCCGGGAGGGAGTTACAGACTGGAATCTAATCGAGGGGTTCGGGGTGGTTTATATACAGAATAACAGATACCCGGGAGGGAGTTACAGACTGGAATCTAATCGAGGGGTTCGGGGGGGTTTATATACAGAATAACAGATACCCGGGAGGGAGTTACAGACTGGAATCTAATCGAGGGGTTCGGGGTGGTTTATATACAGAATAACAGATACCCGGGAGGGAGTTACAGACTGGAATCTAATCGAGGGGTTCGGTGGGGTTTATATACAGAATAACAGATACCCGGGAGGGAGTTACAGACTGGAATCTAATCGAGGGGTTCGGGGGGGTTTATATACAGAATAACAGATACCCCGGGAGGGAGTTACAGACTGGAATCTAATCGAGGGGTTCGGGGGGGTTTATATACAGAATAACAGATACCCCGGGAGGGAGTTACAGACTGGAATCTAATCGAGGGGTTCGGGGTGGGTTATATACAGAATAACAGATACCCCGGGTGGGAGTTACAGACTGGAATCTAATCGAGGGGTTCAGGGTGGGGTTTATATACAGAATAACAGATACCCCGGGAGGGAGTTACAGACTGGAATCCAATCGAGGGGCTCGGGGTGGTTTATTTCCAGAATAACAGATACCCCGGGAGGGAGTTACAGACTGGAATCTAATCGAGGGGTTCGGGGTGGGGTTTATATACAGAATAACAGATACCCCGGGAGGGAGTTACAGACTGGAATCTAATCGAGGGGTTCGGGGTGGGGTTTATATACAGAATAACAGATACCCCGGGAGGGAGTTACAGACTGGGATCTAATCGAGGAGTTGAGGGTGATTTATATCCAGAATAACAGACACCCCGGGAGCGTGTTACAGACTGGAATCTAATCGAGGGGTTCGGGGTGGTTTATATACAGAATAATAGATTCAGGTCTGTTCCAATTTAAAGCGATAGCTCTGTTGCCTTGCAATCCCACGTTACCAAAAAGAAAATTCCATCATGGCAGCACCATTTAAACTATTGGGACTGGAATTGCGTTATAGCCAAAGCCAATTTGCGTTGAACAAACACAAATTCTCGCAGAACTGCCCGCACGCAGGAGCGAGTTGCAGACTGGAATCGAATTGTGCAGTGTGTGGATGTTTCCATACAGAGACTGAGAGTGATGGAGGAGGCAGCTGAAGATGCATGGGGCCTGCGATACTCCCTCAAGGAACTCTTGCTGAGGGGGGGAATGACTCCCAGTCATCACTCTTTCCCTGGGTGTTTGAAGAAGGAGGGGTAATCATATAAAATTCTGAAGGGAATAGGTAACATAGACGTGGAGCGGGTGTTTCCACTGGGAGATATAACTAGGAGAAGAGGACATAGCCTCAAAATGAGGGGGTGCAGATTTCGGACTGAATTTCGGTGGAACATCTTCACCCAGCGGTTTGTGAGTCTGTGCAATGATCTGCCTCGGGAAGTGGTTAATGCAAATGCTTTTAAAGTTAAGATAGGGTGTTTTTTTTTTGAACAGTTAAGGAATTGAAGGGTTACAGTGAGAGGGCTGCTGAGTGGAGCTGAAGCCGTGATCTTTATTGAGTGGCAGAGTGGGCAATCGAAGGGCCGGACGGGGCTCCTGTTCTGAGACCGAAGCCAGCAGAGGCGACCCTCTCCGATTCCCATTCACCACAGTTTTGCTCGGGCCCCTCCCTGCCACACCCGGCCCAAAGCGGCCCTGAGGTTGAGCTGACCTCTGGAATTCTGTCCCTTTTTCCACGGCTGCACCCAGGCCGGGATGAGGTGGGAATCTTGAGTGGCTGTGGTCGGTCCAGACCCGAGAATTGACCCGTCCATCGAGTCACCATTTTGCTGAAGTCTGTTGCTCACGTTGACGGCGCATTGGATGTGGAAATGTAAAATGCTGAATAGCCTGTAGTGACTGACCCCATCCCTTGCCTCTGTTCTACTCCACCATCCTGTGTTTGCCCCACATCACTGACGCTCTATCATAGTATCTGCGGTGATACCTACATAGAGTCATAGAGATGTGCAGCATGGAAACAGACCGATCAGATATCCCAAACCAATCTAGTCCCACCTGCCCATATCCCTCCAAACCCCTCCTCTTCATATACCCACCCAAATGCCTCTTAAATGTTGCAATTGTACCAGCCTCCACCACATCCTCTGGCAGCTCATTCCACACACGTACCACCCTCTGGGTGGAAAAAGTCTCTTTTATATCTTTTCCCCTCTCACCCTAAACCTATACCCTCCAGTTCTGGACTCCCCCATTCCAGGGAAGAGACTTTGCCTGTTTACCCTATCCATGCCCCTCATAATTTCGTAAACCTCTGGAAGGTCACCCCCTCAGCCTCCAGGGAAAACAGCCCCGGCCCGTTCAGCCTCTCCCCCTGTAGCTCAGATCCTCCAACCCTGGCAACATCCTTGTAAATCCTTTCTGAACCCTTTCAGGTTCCACAACATCTTTCCGATAGGAAGGAGACCAGAATTGCACGCAATATTCCAACCAACGTCCTGTACGGCCGCAACATGACCTCCCAACTCCCTGTACTCAACACTCTGACCAGTAAAGGAAAGCACACCAAACGCCGCCTTCACTATCCTATCCACCTACGACTCCACTTTCAAGGAGCTATGAACCTGCCCTCCAAGGTCTCTCTGTTCGGCCACACTCCCTCGGGCCTTACCATGAAGTGTGTAAGTCCTGCTAAGATGGCCTGACGTTGTGCAGATGGAGTGGACCTCTGACACGTATACACCCACGAACACTCACAGATCACGGATCATAGAACAGTACAAGCCCTGGATGTTGTGCTGACCTCTTCTCCTACCCTAAGATCAGTCTAACCTCCATGTCCTGTCAATTTACTCTCATCCATGCGCCTGTCAAACAGTTGGTTGTCTCTGATATCTCTGACTCTCCTCCCAATGCTGGCAGTGCATTCCACCCACCCTGCCCTCTCTGAGTAAAGAACCTCTGACATCTCTCCTCCAATCACCTTATCATGATGCCCCCCTCCTCGTGATAGCCATTTCCATCCTGGGGGGGAAATAAAAAAGTCTCTGGCTACCTCCGCCTCCCACCATCTTGTACACCTCTTATCATCTCTCATCCTTCTCCAGTCCGACGAGGAAAGCCTGAGCTCCCCCACAACCTTTCTCCATAAGACACTCCCTCCAGCCCGGGCAGCAGCCTGGTAAATCTCCCCCGCGCCCCCCTCTAAAGCTGGCGCGTCCTTCCTATAATGAGGCGACCACAGAACCGCACACAACATTCCCCGCGTGGTCGAACCAGGGGGTTTTATACAGCTGCAGCATAACCTCACGGCTCTTAAACTCAACCCTCCCGCTGAAGAAAGCCAACACACCTTCTTAATAAGCCAATCAACTTGGCTGCAGATGAGTTTATGTCGGAGTTCAATGAGTTCCATCGCAGTTTCCCAACATGCTCAGACGAGACAATCTCAAGACATGAATGGACCTGTATCGAATTTTCTTTTGGATTCCACCCAGAAAACAGGGGGAGAGACTATTTTAAAATTCATTCGTGGGATGTGGGTGTCACTGGCTAGCCAACATTTCTTGCCTGTCCCTAGTTACCCCTTGAGAAGGTTGGGGGGGGGGGGGGGGGGGGGATGGTGAGCTGCCTTCTTGAACCACTGCAGACACAGGACGAACATATTTCCAAGTCGGGATAGCGAGGGGTTCAGGAGGAACTTGCAAGGGGCTGGCCCGCACCTGCTGCCCCTTGTCCTTCGAGGTGGGAAGTGGCCTTGGGTTCGGAAGGGGCGGTGAGATGGTTTCTGCGGGGGCCGTCTGTGCACTGCTGCTACAGAGCAACAGTGGATGCTCATGGGAGAAATGCCAGTCAAGGGAGCCGCTTTGTCCCCGGACGGTGTCGGGTTTGTGGATGCGGTTGGGGCTGCCCCTGCCCAGGGGGAGTATGCCCTCACACTCCTGACCGGTGCCTTGTAGATGGTGGGACAGGAGGTGAGTTACTCGCTACAGGATTCCCAGTCTCTGACCTGCTCTTGTAGCCGCTGCGTTTATGTGGAGAGTCCAGGTGGGTTTCTGATCAATGGGAACCCCCAGGATGTTGATAGTGGGGGGAGGGGGGATTCAGTGACGGTAACACCATTGAACATCAAGGGGGCGATGGTTAGATTCTCTCTCAATGGGAGCCCCCAGGATGTTGATAGTGGGGGGGGGCGGGGGGATTCAGTGACGGTAACGCCATTGAACGTCAAGGGGACGATGGTTAGATTCTCTCTCAATGGGAACCCCCAGGATGTTGATAGTGGTGGGGGGGGGGATTCAGTGACGGTAACACCATTGAACATCAAGGGGGCGATGGTTAGATTCTCTCTCAATGGGAACCCCCAGGATGTTGATAGTGAGGGGGGATAGTCCGTGTGCGAATTGAACAGATCCAACCTGGAACGCCGGAATCCCAGGCCCGAATTGAATCTTGGAAAAGTAGCAGGAATGGTATCAGCAGCATTCCCTGGGACTGAGCGTGGCTTCACATCCGAGTCGGCTGGAGCGGCTCTCTCTCGTCAGGGCTGATAAACCTCAGCCATTCACACCTCCAGGGAGTTTCTGTCCTCTCCCCACCTGGCCATCCATTCCCCCAGGATTCCTGTATCTTCAGGGTTAGATACAGGGTAAAGCTCCCTCTACACCGTCCCCCCACTCCCAGGGACAGGGGGTTAGATACAGGGTAAAGCTCCCTCTACACCGTCCCCCACTCCCAGGGACAGGGGGGATCGATACAGATTAAAGCTTCCTCTACACTGTTTCCCACACCCAGGGACAGGGGGTTAGATACAGAGTAAAGCTCCTTCTACACTGTCCCCCACTCCCAGGGACAGGGGGGTTAGATACAGAGTAAAGCTCCCTCTACACTGTCCCCCCCACTCCCAGGGACAGGGGGTTAGATACAGGGTAAAGCTCCTTCTACACTGTCCCCCACTCCCAGGGACAGGGGGGTTAGATACAGAGTAAAGCTCCCTCTACACTGTCCCCCCCACTCCCAGGGACAGGGGGTTAGATACAGAGTAAAGCTCCCTCTACACTGTCCCCCACTCCCAAGGAACAGGGGGGGTTAGATACAGAGTAAAGCTCCCTCTACACCGTCCCCCCACTCCCAGGGACAGGGGGGGTTAGATAGAGAGTAAAGCTCCCTCTACACCGTCCCCCACTCCCAGGGACAGGGGGGGGTTAGATAGAGAGTAAAGCTCCCTCTACACTGTTCCCTCCCCACTAAACACCCCCAGGACAGGGGGGGAGGGGGGGGGGGGGGGGGGAGAAGAGAGGCGGGGGGAAAAGGGGGGGGGGGGGGGGGGAAAGAGAGGGGGGAAGAGAGAGGGGAGCGCAGGGGTGAGCCAGCTGATGTGGTGCATACCATCTGACACAGAGCATCGACCTTGGGAGCGGGGAGTTGGGTGGCTCTGTTGTAACCAATGATCAGTGCTGAGACCGGTACAGAGTGAGGGTTCAAACATCGAGGGGCTGTGTAAACACACAGCCAGGGACATGGCCCCTTGCACAGAGGTGGGCTGCGAGACGGGGGCCGGGCGGGGGGGGGTGGGGGGCAATTACATTTCTCTGGGATAAACTGGGTGCAGGCGGAGATAGGTTACTGAATCTGGGACAGACAGTGCCGCTTAAAATTACAACGGGGGTCAGACCGCTCTCTCCTAATCTCAGTCAGCATTGCCAGGCTCGGCTCTTTACAACGCCCCCTCGACCGTCACCTCACACACAGAACGGTGACAAGCAAGGGGTGGGGAGGGAGAGAGAGGGACAGAGAGAGAGAAAGGGAGGGAGAGAGAGAGAGGGAGAGAGAGAGAGGGAGAGAGAGAGAGGGAGAGAGAGAGAGGGAGAGAGAGAGAGGGAGAGAGAGAGAGGGAGAGAGAGAGAGGGAGAGAGAGAGAGGGAGGGACAGAGAGAGAGGGACAAGAGAGAGAGTGAGAGAGAGAGAGGGAGGGACAGAGAGAGAGGGACAGAGAGAGAGAGGGACAGAGAGAGAGGGAGAGAGAGAGAGGGACAGAGAGAGAGGGACAGAGAGGGAGCACGAGAGAGAGCGCGAGAGAGAGAGAGACAGACAGAGAGAGAGAGAGAAACACAGAGAGAGAGACAGACAGTGACAGAGAGACAAAGACACAGAGAGTGAGAGAGAGAGAGAAAGACAGAGAGACAGACAGAGAGAGAGAGAGAGAAAGACAGAGAGACAGACAGAGAGAGAGAGAGAGAATAGAGACAGAGAGAGATAGAGACAGAGAGAGAGAGACAGAGAGAGAGGAGACAGAGAGAGAGGAGAGACAGAGACAGGAGAGAGACACAGACAGAGACAGACACACAGAGACAGAGAGACAGTCACAGAGAGACAGACAGAGAAAGAGAGAGAGAGAGAGACAGAGAGAGAGACAGAGAGAGAGAGACAGACAGACAGAGAGAGAGAGAGAGACAGACAGAGAGAGAG